>NC_056734.1:266246484-266327574 GCF_019279795.1 Protopterus annectens
AGTGGAAAGCCATCAAATGAGCCGCATGGAATTGCGGGAAAGGATATGACACTATAGGAGCATGAGCTCTTTCCACTAGTAATGAGAAGAGACAGTGGAGGAGGGACATCATATATATATATCTATCTATATATATATATATATATATATATATATATATATATATATATATATATATATCTATCTATATATATATATATATATAAAATGTGTGTGTGTGTATATGGGAGGGTTAGAGGGTAAGGAGATGGCATAAGTAAAAGACTGTAGTGACCAGCTACTCCATCAATTTGTGAAACGGCTTCTTCACAAAGAAAGTCATAGAATGCAATATTGGAATGGGTGGTAGAGATGGAATCCATAGACATATTAAGAGATTCATAAATTCCAAGATATTCTAAGGTCACTGAGTCCTATGATCAATTTTACTTTGCCAGTGTCTGCCTTTATGCAATAACTCCTTTCTCCATGAGGACCATCTTTGTCAGTCCTGGAGCAATTCTGTGGATACCCATCAATTCATCAAGTTAACGTTTAAAGGAAGATAGCGAGTCACCCTGCTTAACATGCAGTGATTACTTCTTTAGATCTTGATGATATTCCTTTGGTAATTAGCTGGGCTAAACAAAAGTATTTCCTGGCAACCATTGTTACATGATGGTGAAAAATATGAGAGAGGAGGTGGGGGCTATCAACCTAAGTACCTAGATCTTTAACTACAATTTCATTTTCATTTTCTAGAGCTGTGTTGACTAGAGAGTATAATGAGGGGAAGACTTGTCTGCAAAAAGTGATGATACTACATTTTTTAACAATTAGTTTGATCCCATTTTTATTATGACAAGAGTTTACTAAAGAGAGTTCATTCTGGAGGTTTGGGGGGTGTCAAAAGGTGAGTTAACATCAGTCCCCACTAAAATCTACTAGATTAAGGAAGCAGCACTTAACCTTCACAAAAAACAAAACTGCTGGAGGTCATGTCTAGCAAGATTCTTGATATCACAGTTTATGAAGTTATAGCTGATGGTGTCTGTTTTCATCTGATTCAACCTCTGAGTTATTGGATCTGGCCAGATCCAACCTTGGCACCTTTCAGAAGTTTGGATCCTGGGGTCTGACTCCTCCCCTACCCACAATTCCCTCTGTCCCCAGATCCCATTTGCCACTTGATCAGAGGTCCTTGAGGGCTCTGACTTTTTGTGAAGATAATTGACTTTATTAGCATATTATGAGGTATCTGCAAAGCCTTATCTTAACCTATTACCATGTTTTCTCTATTCCTCCCTGATATCCTTCATGATAGTATCTGTTGTTAGTGTTATTATCATATATATTTTTCTTTCTTTCTTTTTCTCTCTTTCTCTCTTTCTTTCTTTCTTTCTTTCTTTCTTTCTTTCTTTCTTTCTTTCTTTCTTTCTTTCTTTCCTACTGAAGCAAATTACTTAGTTTAAGCTTTTAATGGCTGTAACCCTGTCACTTTTGGTTAGTCAGCCAGTGCTGTTGTCTTATTGTTGTTCCCAGTATGTTGGTCAAGGCCTCTGGCTTCAAGAAGTTTTCATCCTGTGGCAATAACATCTTGAAGCAGGACCCTAACTCCAAGTGGTTTTACTGCCTAGATGCTGATTGTGAGGCACTTGCCCGTTTTGGTGTAAGAAAGATTCTGGGTAGAAGGGATAAGTCAGTCTAAAAGATCTGTTTCTCACCCAAGCAGAGACTTTGAAACAATCTTCTGCTTTGCAGTCACCTTCTCCAACTAAATGAACAGTGGATCCTAAGTTTTCTAAGGATAAAGAAAATGAGAAGGGTAAACCAAAGCAAAGAGAGAGAGAGAGAGAGAGAGAAGGAAGCAGAAAAGAAAATAAAGAGATCCAGAAAGTTGGCTCTGGATCCAACAGAACCTGAGTCTGACGCTGAAAAAGTCAAAGAGTTTGTATCCTGAAATTATCCAGATCTGTAACCCGATGCCTCCACTCCACTTCTCACCAAGGCTGTTGAGTCCTAGGCTCCACTCTCCTTTCCTACAGGAAAGTTAGGCATCACAACATTTGGTGGGTTCTTCTTCAAGGTCCTTCTGTTTGATGAGAAGCCTTACAGAAGCAGATTTTGACAGAATGATGCAGAAGTTCCTTCAGATGTAAATTCAACTGGGGCCCCTCCCAGTGCTGTCACCTTGAGCCAGGGAAGTATGGATCCATCTCCCCCTTCATTAGTTTCTCCTATCCTGGTCCATCCTTTGCATGTAAAACCCATGGATCTGAAGCTTCCCAGAGCCACATGCTCCAGGGATCTAAACCTTGTCATCACAATAAACAAAACATGCTGGAGGGATAGGTTCCTGACCCAGAGACTCCCCAGACTCTGGAATAGACTGCCCATACATGTCAAGCAGAGTGCCTCTTTGACCCTCTTCAAAAGGAACCCCGACGATTGGATGGGAGAAAGAAAATTTGCCCCGGGGATCATGTCAGTTGCCCTGCTAGACAGGGATCCAGGGAAGTAAATAGTGTGGGAAGAACTAGCCAGGGAATTGTTACGGCTAGGCTTGTATAGGCCCTATGGCTGGTAGCCTAGTACCAACCTATGAATCTATGAATTGCATCAGAGCTGACATTCCTTTTGACTTTGACTCCAACTATATCCCTTACTCTCTCAACTCTGATTTTGTCAGATCAGGACAAGTAACCAAGAAACCAGGAATCTTCGTAATATCATGGTGAAGCCTTTGAGTGAAAACAGTATTTGAATAAACCTGGTTATCACCAAGCAGTCCATGGTTCCATTTTTTTTTTCAGATCAGGACATGTCTCAGATCCTAAGCCTTGGGGCTGATACTTGAGGGGCTGTGTCCATTCCAAAGTTGTCAGATCCATCTCTCCCACTCAGTGGCTCAGAGCTCAATAGCTTGGCTCCATTGTTAGCCTTGGAGCTGGGGTGAGTTAGAGTGGAAGGTGTCTCTCCTATCACTTTTTTGGATTGCAGGAGTACTTCTTCAGCAATTGCCTTGGTCTTAGAAGTATTTGAAAGGGTTCTCATCAGACAGAGGACCATGCTTGGCACTGTCCCGATCTCCTTTACATACTGCATTAGTATCTGTACATCCTGATTGACAGTGGCAGTCGGCCCCCTTTAGCCTTGGGAGTGCTTGCAATGCGAATCCCCAGTCTGATTCTGACCTTTCCCCTAGAAGCCCAAGTGAGGCAGGGTCCTAGGATACAGACTTGTAAAATGAAACACTTAGACCCTCTTTAAAATCAGTCAATGAAGACACAGACTTTGAAAAGTGTGAAGGGTCCTCACTACCACCTATGGAAAATGTCACCTTAACTGATACTCTTGAATTGATGAAACAACAGGGTGGTAGTCCACTGATGTACCCTATTTTGATTAGTCAGTGCTAATCAAGGCTTTGGGGACTAGATCTTGTACCTCCTGGATGGTACCGCCCACTGATGATCATATAGACCTACTAGTGCAGGTGTAAGGATCCTGGGGTAATGCTACCGATACTGTGTATACCAGACATGACTCTGGTTGCCTGCAAGAATGAAACACACTGGAACTGGCGTCTCCGAGTGGATGCCATGATTGTTTTGTCAACCATAAAAATGGAACTCTCAGAGTGCATTTGTCCATCCCCTAACAAGTAGTCCAGGACATTGGACAGACTTGGGAAATGGATATATGCTTCAGAAAGTTTTACTATTAGAGTGCTGAACTACCATGCCCATATGACATGATTTCAAAGGGACTTGGAAAAGAATTCCCCTGCACAGAAGCAATTGCACAGCATCAAAGTACTAGGTAAACAAAAAACAGTGGCCAGCAACTGTGAGCTGTTTCAACTAATATAATTAGTTATAGGTTAAAAAAAAACACAAAAATAACAGACCGGTTTCGGCTATGGTATTCACCTAGCCTTCATCAGTGTAAATATTCACAACATTTTGAGGTTCTTTATATACATTTGCATAATTAGACACAAATTGTCATTGGTGAGCTCATGAATATTCATTAATATACAAAGTCATAAATATTCATTAAGACCTGGCTGGAAAAGTCCACCTAATTTTACAATCCATTTCTTTTCTTTAGTGTTCAGTTTACTGTGCCACCCTGATTTATTAGATCTATCTCCAATTACTTTGTCTATAATAGCAAAATGAAATTTGGCTGTGGTATGTTTCAATGTGTGTTTGTACAAAGCATTGCTCATGCGTTTACATTTTGTGTCACTTAGATGTTCTGAAATGCGTATCCTTAAAGGTCTGGATGTTTGACCTATATAGAAAGAATGGCAACTGCAAGAAGCCATATAAATGATCCAAACTGTGCTACAATTGGCAAAGAACCTGATGTCATATGTAATGCTAGTATTACTACTGAAGAAATGTTTTGTTTTAAGCACATCTTTACAATGGCTGCAATGGCCACATTGCATGCAGCCAACCAAATACTCTCCAGAAATAAGAGTTTGAGTCATATTCAGTTTGTTGGAATCATGGTGATGTTTATAATGACTGAAATGAGATCCAAGATTTTTCCCTTTTCTAAATGAAAACAAACAAGTTTCGGGTAAATATTGTGACAAAACATTATCCGCTAGCAAGATACTCCAATGTTGTCTGATGGCATCAGTAACTCTGTTTGTATTTCTACCATATGTAGTGATAAATCGTAAATTATTATTTTTGTTATCTGTTTTTTGTTGGTATTTAAGAAGGTCTTGTCTGTCCAGATTTGCAGCATGATTGCTTGCTATATGAACATAACCCATGCTGTAGCCCCTTTCTTTAAACCTGTTCAACAAATCTTTACCGAAAACTTTGAAAGTGTTTTCTTCTGAGCAAATGCGTCTCATCCTAATAAATTGAGACTTGGGGATGTTTTTGGTAATATGTGCTGGATGAAAGCTGGATGTGTGGAGTAATGTGTTGTATTCCGGATATTTCCTGAATACTTCACTACTAAGAGTATTTTCATTATTTCTAATTACCAGCACATCCAAGTATGTGATCTTGTGTTGGTCATAATTGATGGTAAAATGTATACCCCATTTATTCTCATTGAGGTATTCAACAAATTCCATCAAGTATTCCACCTCAGATCTCCGCACCATCCAGAAATCATCCAGATATCTATGCCAAATATCAGTTTCCATTAGATATATGTTGTGTGTAACATCATAGATAATTTGTTCTTCTATATATGCCATATATAGGTCTGCATATATGAGGGCAAATGATGCACCCATTGCTTTGCTGTGCCCCGTGTTTGAAGATAACATTCTTTTCCATAGAAGAACACATTTTTAGTGAGCACATGTTGAGTTAAGCATATAAGAAACGTGTTGAAACCTGGTTTGTATAATTCTGATTTGTATAGCCAATATTCTATGGCATCAAGCCCTGCCCAATGTGGAATGTTAGTATATAATGCACTAACGTCCAGGGTGCATAACAACCAATGATCTTCTATTTGCATCTCATTTATAATACCTAAAAATTCTGTGGTATCTTGAATTCTAGATCTTAACCATCTCAATAATGGTTTGAGATGTTTAGTTAGAAACTCGGAAAGTGGTTCAGTAAGGGAACCATTACCTGCCACAATTGGCCTACCTAGACATACAAACCTCAGATTCACCCAACCCCAAACGTAACAACAGTGTGGCCCCTTTAGGCCTTACAAGAGGGGAGGCAGGAAACATAGAAAAAATAAAATTTGGAGGGTCTAATGGAACTGTTGACAAACAAATATATCAACATGCGAGAACAAATGTACTAAATATTTCTGATGCAACATTATCTGAATCACAAACTGCTTTGTTAAATAAAGGCCTTTCTTTTATACATGTTTTTTTTTGTTCCAGAAGATATATTTGCACATGATGTAACAGCATTTTGTAGACTGATAAATTTAAAATTGTATTTTCATGATACAAAACAGGAAGATGTTGCTGTTGATAATTTCAAATACCACAAATCCACCTTTGCTCCACCTATGCATCCTAGTGTGAGTCTTTTCCAAAATAGTGTTCTCAAAGATCTACATTTTACTTTGGGTATGACTCACCCTAAATCTAATAATCTCTCAAAGACAGATATGTCAACATTACAGGAGCTTATTAATAACAAAAATCTGGTTATTATTTCTGCAGACAAAGGTGGTGCTGTGGTAGTCATGAATTGGACACAATATGATGCTGAGGCACACAGACAGATGGAGGATGCCAGATATTACACCAAAATGCCTCTGGATTCAACACCTATGTTTAAACAACAGATAGACAAATTTTTGGATTCGGCAGTTGAAAATGGCATTATTACATCAAATATAAAAAGTAATTTCACTATATCTGATCCTAATAGCCAATATATCTATTTTCTATCCAAAATTCACAAAGATCCTTTGCATCCTCCGGGTAGGCCAATTGTGGCAGGTAATGGTTCCCTTACTGAACCACTTTCTGAGTTTCTAACTAAACATCTCAAACCATTATTGAGATGGGTAAGATCTAGAATTCAAGATACCACAGAATTTTTAGGTATTATAAATGAGATGCAAATAGAAGATCATTGGTTGTTACGCACCCTGGACGTTAGTGCATTATATACTAATATTCCACATTGGGCAGGGCTTGATGCCATAGAATATTGGCTATACAAATCAGAATTATACAAACCTGGTTTCAACACACTTCTTATATGCTTAACTGAACATGTGCTCACTAAAAATGTGTTCTTCTATGGAAAAGAATGTTATCTTCAAACACGGGGCACAGCAATGGGTGCATCATTTGCCCCCATATATGCAGACCTATATATGGCATATATCGAAGAACAAATTATCTATGATGTTACACACAACATATATCTAATGGAAATTGATATTTGGCATAGATATCTGGATGATTGCTGGATGGTGTGGAGATCTGATGTGGAATACTTGATCGAATTTGTTGAATACCTCAATGAGAATAGGTTCATAGGTTCATAGGTTGGTACTGGGCTATGTGCCAGAAGGCATATATTAGTCCATCCACGTTGTGCGGTATTCACCGCCCCTTTAGTCATTCCCTAGACCCTTGTACTAGCAGCTAGTACCCTTGGCCCTTATCTAGTATTGCTGTTGGTGTGATCCCCGGTGTGAACTTTCTGTTACCCATCCACTCATTAAGGTTCCTCTTGAAGAGTGATAGTGAGGGGCTCTGTCTTATGTAGATCGGGACCCTGTTCCATAGTAAGGGAAGTGTCTGCGAAGGGAATCTATCCCTCCAGCATGTTCTAATCATTGTTGTGTTGAGGTTTATATCCCTAGAGAGTGTAGCTTGAGTAGATTTGGTTTTGCTAAGATGGAGCATGTTCAACAATTCTGAGTTGGTCATGGCTCTGAATAAATGGGGTTTACATTTTAACATCAATTATGACCAACACAAGATCACATACTTGGATGTGCTGGTAATTAGAAATAAAGACAATACTCTTAGTAGTGAAGTATTCAGGAAATATCCGGAATACAACACATTACTCCACGCATCCAGTTTTCATCCAGCACATATTACCAAAAACATCCCCAAGTCTCAATTTATTAGGATGAGACGCATTTGTTCAGAAGAAAACACTTTCAAGGTTTTCAGTAAGGATTTGTTGAACAGGTTTAAAGAAAGGGGCTACAGCATGGGTTATGTTCATACAGCAGGCAATCATGCTGCAAATCTGGACAGACAAGACCTTCTTAAATATCAACAAAAAACAGATAAAAAAATAATAATTTACGATTTATCACTACATATGGTAGAAATGCAAACAGAGTTATTGATGCCATCAGACGACATTGGAATATCTTGCTAACGGATAATATTTTGTCACAATATTTACCCAAAACTTATTTGTTTTCATTTAGAAAAGGGAAAAATCTTGACTCTCATTTCAGTCATTATATACATCACCATGATTCCAACAAACTGAATATGACTCAAACTCTTATTTCTGGAGAGTATTTGGTTGGCTGCATGCCATGTGGTCATTGCAGCCATTGTAAAGATGTGCTTAAAACAAAACATTTCTCCAGCAGTAATACTAGCATTATTTATGACATCAGGTTCTTTGCCAATTGTAGCACAGATTGGATCATTTATATGGTTTCTTGCAGTTACCATTCTTTTTATATAGGTCAAACATCCAGACCTTTAAGGATACGCATTTCAGAACATCTAAGTGACATAAAATGTAAACGCATGAGCAATGCTTTGTACAAACACACATTGAAACATACCACAGCCAAATTTCATTTTGCTATTATAGACAAAGTAATTGGAGATAGATCTAATAAATCAGGGTGGCACAGTAAACTGAACACTAAAGAAAAGAAATGGATTGTAAAATTAGATGGACTTTTCCAGCCAGGTCTTAATGAATATTTATGACTTTGTATATTAATGAATATTCATGAGCTCACAAATGACAGTTTGTGTCTTATTATGCAAATATATATAAAGAACCTCAAAATGTTGTGAATATTTACACTGATAAAAGCTAGGTGAATACCATAGCCGAAACCGGTCTGTTATTTTTGTGTTTTTTTTAACCTATAACTAATTATATTAGTTGAAACAGCTCACAGTTGCTGGCTACTGTTTTTTTGTTTACCTTGTTCAGAGGGACTTGACCAAAGAATTGTGCAATTCACTATCAGGTAATGTACCAGCAGACATTTAAAAGTAAATGGACTCACAGTTTTCTTCCCTACACTTTATGTCAAATGTACCCATGCACCCGCTTTTTAATGCAAATGAAGGCATTGTAAAAGGAACAGGCAGTGGCATCACCATCCACCAGCACGTCTGGATGCATTTATATTGTTTGCTTCAAGATATTTTACGTTAAAACCCCCTTTAATAATTTGATACTCTTTGGACTAAAGGTAAAAGAAACACTCACTAGGAGTGAGCAGGAAGGCAAAACCTTCTCTGCCATGGGAATCAATTGTTTGCCACCACTAAAAGTGGGAATCTACTGTTTGCCACCACTCGAAGGACCTTTTCTAGGATGCAAAGAAGGGGAAGAAGATGTGGTGTCAGAAATACAAGGGTTTTAGATATGATGCCCCATGGATAGACTACATTGAGTAGAGGAAAATCTAACTTCAACGAATGTCACCCTAAAGGCAAAGGTGGATTGTAGAATCAACTATTTTGTAGTCTCTTTACTGAGAAACCCTACCGGAGCTCCTGAAGGGTCACAAAACTGCTGCACTCTGGAGGCAGGCAGGGCACTTTTCCCTGCACCCTCATGCCTGGCAGGCCAACACACAAGACACATTGGTACTGAGCATTATCACAGAAACTACATTATTCACTTGTTTTCCCTCCACAGAAAAACAAAGAAATTCCCAACATGCTAACCAGTTAGATGGAATGTACAGCAGCAGAATTAAAAAAGATTCTAGAAAAAAAAGAGCCATTCAGCAGGTTGCCCCAGACCAGTCAGGATCCAGTGTCTATTCAAGGTTCTTTTGATCCCAATTTTGGACTTAAGTCAATTCATCTTAACCAGTTCATAAAAGAGACAAAGTTTGAGATGGTCACAGTTTAGTCCATTCTGCCTTTTCCAAGGAAGAGTAACTGGATGTTCTTGACAGAACTCCAAGATGCCTACTGTCATATCAAAATATCAAGGCAGTCCAGGAGATTTCTGCATTTCAGTCTGGAAACCAGTCATTTTCAATTCATGCATTACCCTCTTGTCTCAGTACAGCCCCCAGTTTTTCAACAAATGCATAGCAGTAGTAGTGGTAGCAGCATATCTCAGGCTGCAGAAGCTCCAAGTCTTCCCATATTTAGATGATTGGCTCCTTACCTTACAAACCAGGGATCTGTTGATTCAGCAGAAGGACTTTTTGTTCCATCTTGCCCCTCAACTAGGGATTAAAGTCTAGCATGCGAAGAGTCAGTTAACTAGAGTTCATTAGATGCCAACTGGATGCAAACTGTTAGATAGCAAAACTTCCATATTCCAGAATATCATCTCTACATCAAGTAACTTATCGCACAACTCCCCTGCAAGGTTTATTTTCAGGCTACTAGGCTTAATGGATTCATTGATCACATTGGTTCCTCTAGCAAAGTATAACATAAGAGTCCTTCAGTGGACCCTATCTCTCAAATGGTCCCTGATTTCTCACCCACTACATACACAGATTTTCCTCACACCAGTTTGCAGGAATAACATCAATTGCTGGTTGCCCACTCCAATGGTCTCAGATGGTGGACCATTCTCCCTTCTACCTCCAGTAGCAGTGATAAACTGTGATGCTTCCATTCTAGGGTGGGGGTGGGGGGCCATTTAAAAGGGAAGATGGTTCAAGGTTCTTGGTCACCTCACATGGGCCAGTTTTCACATCAGTGTCTTGGAGATAAGGACAGTACTGCTCCTTGTGCAGGCTTTTTTGGGCTCTCTCCCCAAGCATGTGAACTCCATCCAGATGGACAACATGGTAGTAGCCTGGTATATCAACAAACAGGGGGATTCAGATCATATCCACTTTGCTAAGAAGCCATGAGCATTTGGCAGTGGGTGATGTCTTCCCATCTCTTTCTCACTGCAATGCACATCTCATGGATTTCCAATGTTTTAGAGGACAAATTGAACAGGTCAGGTCTTCTTCTTCTTCCTCCTTATGAATAGTCCCTCAGTCACAAAATGGTGAAGTAAATTTTCAGTCACTGGGGCCAACCTTGCTGTAATCTTTTTGCTTCATATCTAAATGACAAAGCCAGCAGTTATTTCACTCTAAACCCTCTAGAAAGTCAGTCACTGAGGGACACTATAGTCCACAATTGGCTTCAGGTCCCCTATATGCCTTTCCTCTTATGACAAAATTTCTTCAGAAATCCAGAATGTGCAAGGCCCGAATAATCCTCATTGCCCCCTTTTGGCCCTGGCAAATTTGGTTTCCTTTTCTCTGGGCTCATCTAGTTCATTTGTCCATGGATACTGCAACATCATTAAAGTCTTCTGAATCATCCTTTTGGGCACTTTCACTCAGGTTCCTCCAACTCTAACAATGGCCAGAGATGCTAGGCTTCCTACTCCAGTGATCCACCTCACAGAAGCCAAATTCTGGAAAAGTTTATTTCTGCAAGTGGAGAAGTTTTACCATATGGGCTTATTCTAAAGGAATAGACCCTTTCCAGCCCCTGTGCCATCTGTTATACTGCAAACTTCCATATATGATCTTCCATAAAGCAGATTTTCTTGAGAACAAATCCAGATTTTCTTCTAAAGGTGGCATCTGTGGTGAGCCTCAGCTAGACTATTAATTTACCAGTATTCCATGCAAAGGTCTTTAACAAAGGAGAATAAAATTTGCATTTGCTAAATGTTCATTAACTCAGATTTTATTTACACAGGACCAAGGTTATGAGAATATCTGATCAGATTTTTTATTCCTTTCTCTAAAATTCTTGGTTAGGCTTATAAGGTCCTCTGAGCCAATAGCCTAGTATCATCCTATGAACCTAAGAACCTATAAAGCTAAAATTGGTCAATAAACCAAAGGCTCATTCTATGATGGCAATAGCTACTTCTATTGCCTTTATAGCCAGAGTTCCTATTGATGAGACTTGTGCTGCAGCTACTTGTTTTACCCTTCACACATTTGTGTCTCACTTTAAGCTGGATATACAGTCCAGGTCCCGCACATCCTTTGGTTCTGCTATTCTCAAGAATATCTTTCCTTTATAAGACCAGGGTGTTTTGGAAGCTTGGGAATCTGTCTCAAAGGATGAATCAAATGGAAATAGATAACATCATATACAAAAGTTATGTACTTAACATAATGCTAGATCCATGTTACCTTGTTATCATCCAGTTCAACATCCCTCCCTCTGTCTCATAAATTGCTCCCTGTTTGCTCCTCTTAAATGGTTGCCCCTGATCAGGGACATTGTCTTTGGATATAAAATGACATTTTGGACAGTCTAGTAATTCTGTTCCTCATTCTACTACCACATTTTCTAGTTTATTTTGTAGGTAAGTCTGTGTAAACCAGGTTGTTAGATAAAGTCTCTGTTAAAAACAGGAAAACTCAGTCTGACATTAATTTGGGGAGAGAGAAATATGGGTAGGGAAGGAGCCAAATTCCTGGATCCAAAGCTTCTGACAGGCACTGAGGTCAGATCTGGTTGGATCTAATAACCCAAAGGTTGAACTGGATGAAAACAAGACAACACAGATCTAGCATTATGATAAGTACATAACTTTCATTTATACTACATTCCATGGCTTTGCAGATGAGACTTGTAAAGCTAGTCTGTAATCGCTCAGGTTGGTTGGAAATTCACACTTATAGGGGGCATCACCACTGATGTGCGCCACTCATCATGGACAAAACCAGTAGTTAAACTTACATTAAACAATTTATGGGAGTGTGTTTGCAAGGGCATGTTTAACACTATTAATCAAACAACCAGGTATATTTATGTCTTGGTTTAACAATTTCAGTAAACAATCTTTAGTGATAATTGGGGAATAAGAAATTCAGATAGTTCAAGGCTTTTAATAGAAGTTTCATGGATGAAGCTGGCAAAGAAATGTTCACAAGGATATTGGCTATGTTAGTTGGGTCAGACGGAGCCCCATTTATGAATAAGTTCTGAGCAATACTGGGTATTAGTTTTAGATTTCTAACATAGGTAAATAAAGATTTATAATTATCTTTGGCTTCAGAGGCCAACTTACATGTTTAGAATCCTGTAGTGGACCTGATATTATTTTTCATTTTATTTTCTTTTATGATGCTTTATATATTATCCTTGAGAAAATGTGTTTTGGATCCTCTGAATAATTTAGGGAGTTTCTTTTTTTGTATAGTCCATTTATGGTGTGGACCACCAGGGTGGTTTATTTTTGAATTTCCTATGATATTTGGTACTGGTAGGGACTGCTAGCTCTATGTATTTTTCTGAATGGGTACAGATTAGGTCGGATTCCTAAAAGCATGAAAATGCAGAAAACGTCTGAGGAGAATATACTGATAGAACATAGGAAGAAAGTTGAATGCTCTTAAATGAAAGGCTAGATAGAGTTAGTATCATCTTTTGCTATGAAGCAAATGCAGTATAATATAAAGCCTGAATTAATCTGCAAGCATCTGTTGGAGTGTCTGGATTTTGAGAATACTCTAGAATACAAGTTTCTTGTACCTTGTATTAGTTTGTAATTTATTTATAGGGTAATGAAGGTAAAGGAAGATATCTCAAACAGTTTCTTACATGAAAGGAGTAGAAAAGATGAAGAAAAAAGGTATGGGACAAATATTTCTGGTGATGGATCTTTGTCTCAAGGAACAAGTGACATGTCTTGTGACAAAGTGACAGGAGATGTTTCCACAAAAACTAAGTTAGAACATATGCCAAGAACAGAAGCCCCATTTAAAAGAATGAGTTATGGGGATAAATTACTTCTATCTAAGTTAATCTAAGAGCACCAGTATTTATTGATAATTTTATATTTTACTGCAATATGTCAAGAACCTTTCCACAGTAGACAGTCAACACAAAGACCATTGAAAAATGATTTACTCCTACTGAATAGTGGTTTGTGATTATGAAGAAAATTCTGAAAGATCAGGATAACCCTTTTATGTCTTGATAAATCTCTGCATTGAGCAGGTTGCTAGAGATAAGCAGATAAGGATATCTGTATATCATTTGCGGGAGGGGGAATAGATGAGTGAATTAACAGAACACTGAAAGTCATACTACTGAAAGTGACAGACCAAGAAGTAAAAAACAGAGACCAGCCTCTTGTGCTACTAGGGAGATGCAAAGTGCTTCTGACAGAGCTTCTATCTTTCTCATCCTAAGCATGAGTGGCAATTCAGGTATGTGTCTGTGTGTGTGGGCAGGAGGCCTTACATATAACAAAAGAAATTAAGGAAGTGGAATGAACTCCTCCCCGTTATGTAGTAAAGCATATGGCCCTATTGCAAAATAGGCTGAAAGATTCTTGACACTAGTAAAGAAAATTATGAAAAAGGAATAAGAGGCTGAGGTCCAGATTTAAAAGAAGGGTTTAAAGGTCAGACAGTGTGCTCATACTGCTCAGCTATACAGATTTTTGCCTCATATTTTTGGCCTGTTACTTATAAAATTGTGGTTTTCTAGCAATTCATTGCCTAGTCTTTGATGACTGAAGTCAGAAAATAATGGCAGATAGTTGAGATTCAAACTTCATACCATGCAAAAAATTAATCCAAATGCAAAACCTGTTATTCTGTCAACTTTCTAAGTTTTAAGAGGAATATTTAAAATTGTCCCTATTTTACGGCCTTTATCCCCTGCATTTTTATGGCTTTGTCCAGATTTCTTGCTCTAAGAGGTAGAGAGCTATGAGTGTGCTATTGAGGACCCCATTATGGTTCCCATTCAAGCTATAATCAGCACCTAGTCATTTAAATTGGTCCAGACAAAGAGTTGGAAATGGCAAGACCAATAAACTATTTTGTGTTCTAACATAACAAATGCAAATGGATGCCAATATCTCATGTTAGTGTCCTCAGACCTTGGTGTTATGAAAGGGCAATCATGATGGTTCTGGGTTGTGCATGCAAATGGTCTATAATGATCAGTGGACAACACCAGTAAACAAACTAAAATAAATAAGCTGGCTAAGATTAACCTGCAATCAACTGGACATATAAGCTAAATTTAGAACACTTTTATCTGCACTTTTTCTATATAGTACTGCATTTTACTTATTTTTTCACTCAATATTAATTGAATTGAATATTGTGGTCTCTCTGTGTCTCTACAGGGAGCTTGCTAGAAGTATAGCCAGTGGTAGCAGTGGGGGTATTTTCACTTCTTTGATATTCTGTGTTTAACTCCTAGCCTAGGGCAGGGGTCTGAAACTTTCACTATCAAAAGAGCCATTTTTGGCTCCTCTCCACCAAATAAAATTCATCGAGAGCCACAAAACCTATTTGACCCCTAAAATGAAGATAACACAGCGTATAAAGTTTTATATACAGTTATTATACTAAATATAAAAGAATAAAGTTTATAAGAGCAATATTTAAAATATGTCCCTATTTGTGTTCCTTTGTTCCCCTTTATTTGTGACTCTGTCCAGATTTCTTGTTGTAAGATGTTGTGAGGTATGGAAACCTTTCAGGAGATGCTGCTGCTGCCAGGGGGGTTGCTTAATCACTCTCATTGTGTGTGGAATGCATGGCAACAGAAACTGTGATTTTCTAACAAGTTTCTAAGAGCAATATTTAAAGTCCATCACTCGATCACTCTCAGTGTGTGTTGTGCGGTAGAGTGGCCATTATTTTTCAAAGCTACAGGGAGCCACTGCAGAGGGCTGGAAGAGCCACATGTAGCTTCAGAGCCACAGGTTGCAGACCCCAGGCCTAGGGGGTTTATCTTGCCATATAATTGTTACAACTTTTGTTATTTCTGGTAATTATCTGAGCTGTTGGCTGGCTAAGATTAACCCGCAATCAACTGGAAGTATAAGCTACAATAAGTAAACTTTTATCTGCACTTTTTTCATATAGTACTGCATTTTATTTATTTTTTTCACTGAATATTAATTGAATTGAATATTGTGGTCTCTCTGTGTCTCTACAGGGAGCTTGTTAGAAGTTTATCCAGTGGTTGCAGAAGGGTTAGTTTCACTTCTTTGATATTCTGTGTCTAACTCATAGCCTAGGGGGTTTGTCTTGAAATATAAGTGTTGCATCTTGTGTTATTTCTGCTAAATATCTCATTTCTTTGATATTCTGTGTCTAACTCCTAGCCTAGGGGGTTTGTCTTGAAATATAAGTGTTGCATCTTGTGTTATTTCTGCTAAATATCTGAGCTGTTGGCTGGCTAAGATTAACCTGCAATCAACTGGACATATAAGCTAAATTAAGTACAGTTTTATCTGTACTTTTTTCATATAGTACTGCATTTTTTTACTGAATATTAATTGAATTGAATATTGTGGTGTCTCTGTGTCTCTACAGAGAGCTTGTTAGAAGTGTAGCCAGTGGTAGCAGTGGGGTAGTTTCACTTCTTTGATATTCTGTGTTTAACTCCTAGGGTAGAGGGTTTCTCTTGCCATATAATTGTTAGAGCTTGTGTTTTTTTCTGCTAAATATCTGAGATGATTGCTGGCTAAGATTAACCTGCAGTCAACTGGATGTATAAGCTAAATTAAGTACACTTTTATCTGCACTTTTTCATATAGTACTGCATTTTATTTATTTTTTTCACTGAAAATTAATTGAATTGAATATTTTGGTTGCTCTGTGTCTCTTCAGGGAGCTTATTAGAAGTGTAGCCAGTGGTAGCAGTGGGGGTATTTTCACTTCTTTGATATTCTGTCTTTAACTCCTAGCCTAGGGAGTTTGTCTTGCTATACAAGTGTTACATCTTGTGTTATTTCTGCTAAATATCTGAACTGTTTGCTGGCTAAGATTAACCTGCAATCAGTTGGACATTTAAGCTAAATTAAGTACTCTTTTATCTGCACTTTTTTCATATAGTTTTGCATTTTATTTTTTTTTCTGAATATTAATTGGATTGAATATTGTGGTCTCTCTGTGCCTCTAAAGGGAGTCTGTTAGAAGTGTAGTCAGTGGTAGCAGTGGGGGTAGTTTCACTTCTTTGATATTCTGTGTTTAACTCCTTGCCTATGGGGTTTCTCTTGCCATATAAGTGCTACATCTTGTGTTATTTCTGCTAAATATCTGAGCTGTTTGCTGGCTAAGATTAACCTGCAATCAACTGGATGTATAAGTTAAATTAAGTACACTTTTATATGTACTTTTTCATATAGTACTGCATTTTATTTATTTTATTCACTGAAAATTAATTGAAATTAATATTGTTGTCTCTCTGTGTCTCTACAGTTGGTTTCCCACCCACCCTCTCTGTTCTTGTTATGGTGTTAGTCTTGGTGGCTTTGAAATTGCATGCCCCTCTTGTAAATTTGTGTTTGGACACTCCTTCTGGGCCCATCTCATTTGCTCACTCAGTTGAGTACAGTGAGATCATATGTAATTACAGACACTCCTACTAGTCCCATCTATTCATCTTTATCTACTATATACAGAGAGAGCATTTGGGAAGGGCAGCCCCTGGACCCTCATGATCCTGCTCTGCCCCCCCTGAAAAAATTATACTTTATTCAGCTGTTCTTATTGTAACTGTCTTAGTTTGCTGTCCTGTGTGCTCTTATCTGTTCTGTTGCTCTTACTCTGCACTTATTACTGCGTGTTAGTGGCCTCCTAATTTACTATCTTCTGTATTTGTTTTTAGTTATTTGTTAATTTAATTGCAAAAAAAAATCTAAGCGTGTTTCCTGCCTTTCCTGTAACTAGTGTAGTCCAGATAGAGATTTGCTGTATCCAAGACTGTTTTTAAGCTTTTGAGCCCCCCAAGCCTTTCTGTGTTAGAGGGGAAGCCTTCTAGCTTATCAGTTAGTGTGGTAAGCACTAGGTAGCCTATCTACCACAAGAGTGGTTTCTGGCCCAGAAATTGTAGTTTATTGGTCGTTCGGGCAGTTTTACCATCTCTTTCAACTTTCTGATTTAAAAGCATGGGTTTGCTCTTGTTTCCCACCTTTCCTGTAACTAGTCTCCTCCAAATAAAGATTTACTGTATCAAGGATTGTTTGTAAGCTTCTGAGCCCCAAGCCTTTCTGCGTTGGAGGGAAGCCTTCTAGGTTATCAGTGGGAGTGGTAAGCATAGGTAGGCTATCTACCACAAGAGAAATGGTTTCTGGACCATAAATTGTAGTTCATTGGCCGTTTGGGCAGTTTTTTTCCATTTCTTTCAACTTTCTGATTTAAAAGCCTGCATTTGCGCTTGATTCCCACCTTTCCTATAACTAGTCTAGTCCAGATACAGATTTGCTGTATCCAGGACTGTTTGTAAGCTTCTGAGCCCCCCAAAGCTTTCTGTGTGGGAGGAAAGCCTTCTAGCTTGTCAGTGGGAGGGGTAAGCACCAGGTAGCCATCTACCACAAGAGGAGTGGTCTCTGGCCCAGAAATTATTTGCCGTTTGAGCAGTTTTCCAACTCTTTCAACTTTCTATTCTAAAAGCCCGTGTTTGCACTTTTCCCACCTTTCCTGTAAATAGTCTAGTCCAGATACAGATTTGCTGTATCCAGGACTGTATGTAAGCTTCTGAGCCCCCCCCCCCAAGCCTTTCTGTATTGGAATGAAGCCTTCTAGCTTATCAGTGGGAGTGGTAAGCACTAGGTAGCCTATCTACCACAAGATGAATGGATTCTGGCCCAGAAATTGTAATTTATTGGCGGTTTGGGCAGTCTTTCCATCTCTTTCAACTTTCTGGTTTAAAAGCCTGCATTTGCACATGTTTCCCACCTTTCCTGTAATTAGTCTAGTCCAGACACAGATTTGTTGTATCCAGGACTGTTTGTAAGCTTCTAAGCAGTGCCAAAGCCTGCTCTTCAATTTTTTACTTAGATCTGCTAGTTCTCTCCTCTCCTGCACTTTTACTAGCTTATTAGTCTAGCACTTTACCAGACTTCTTGTAGAAATTATTGTAGTACACAAAAGTGCTATCAGCATTAAATGTTCTACAAGGAAACAGCTCCAGTACGTATAATTAATGCCCACCCCTCTAGACATGTCAAAAGGTCAGTTCCCTGTGCTTTCTCTTATTACCCTGATGAAATTGGGCATCCTGAGGCAATGTAGCAACTGTCTCATGTACACCGACAATCCTCTCCTCTTACCTCCCAACACTCAGACTTGTGAGAGATGCACTTATATATCCAAACTGGAAGCCATGCGCCCTCTAGCCAAGACCGGAATAGCTGCTCAAGAGGAGCAGGTCAACATTTGCCCCACACCACATGGAACACATAGCCCTTCAGAACACACACCAGCACTGCCTTCACATAAAAGCACAAACCACACACCTACTTTCGTGGAAGCTCTCAATAAAAATCTACAGCAGAGACCTCCAAGGCAGAAATGCACTCGACCACCACAACACAACACTAATCATGAGACACATAACTCTCCTACACAGTTTGCTACTCAACCAAAGCCCCAAAGGCAAAACAGCATGCCCAACACACTAGTCATAGGTGACTCAATAGTGAGGCACGCTGATGTCCCACTTACTAGGTTAAATAAGGAGAAAGTAACAGTCAGCTGCCTGTCAGGTACAAGGATCTGCCACACAATGCATGCACTCAGGTTCCTCAACAACAGGTACAAATATGACTCAGTCATTGTACATGTGGGTGGGTGTGAATGACCTAAGAAATACCTCCATGGACTACATGAAAAGAGATATGGAGGATCTCTTGGATTATGTAGCCCAGGTGGGTATGACCATAGTCTTGAGCAGCATCCTGCCATCACCCAGAATGATACCATAGTACAAGCAGAAAATGATTGATTTCAACAATTGACTAAGTTTCTGGTGTCACTCTAAGGGGATCCAATATCTGTCTGCCTGGGATAACATGATGGACAGACTCAATGCTTTGCTAGAGATGGCCTGCATCTGTCACTCCTGAGCTTCTGGATACTGGCCAAGGCTCTTGCCACCCCTATAGTGCCTTTTTAGGTGGTGTTTCAAATACCAAATTACCAACATAAAATCTACAGACAAATGCAATCTGAAGGTCATGCTGCTCAATGCTAGAACTCTAAATCTCAAAATGCACTCGCTCGAAGCACTCCTTAAAATGGAGAACATTGACATCTGTGCTGTAACAGACACCTGGTTCAAGGCAGCAGAACGCACCCCTACACTACCAGGCTATAACTCTTTCCACACCTTTCGGCCCCAGAACTTGGACCAAAGCTGCAAAGGTGGTGGTGTTTCCATATTCATAAAGGATGTGCACACTTCCAGACTGGCAGACCAACATAAAGCATCAGAGATACTTCAGGTGCAGCTAACACTGGGTAAGATAGCAATTCAGGTCATAGCCTGCTATAGGTCCCCAACCATGTCACAAGACAAGACTCGCACTCCATGTTCCTAAGCACCCTGGAGAATATTAGGGTTAAACCTAACACTCTCATACTAGGTGACTTCAACTTCCCCTCCATTATCTGGGAAATCTACTCATGCACCACTACACTTTTTCCTGGAATTCATTAATTCCAATACCCTGGACCAGCTCGTTCTTACCCCCACTAGAGGTAGCAACATCCTTGACCTGGTCATTACTAACATGGGCGACAGTTGTTCTACAGAAATAGTCAGCTCCTCCCTGGTTAGATCCGACCACAAACTAATCACCTTGGAAATCCACATCCCTCCCAACCCAACCTCGCAAAGGTAACCACCATGAAAAACTTCTCCAAAACTAACTTTGGGGTTCTAAAAACAGAGGTGGCTAACTTCACGGCACCCATGTAAATGGGGAATAGTTGCATGACTGCTGAATCATACACCAATGCACTGTACAAACACATACACAAATGCATGGATCTCGCCATACCCAAAAGAACCAAGAAGGTCTCCTACAAAAAAAGGAAGCCAATCTGGTGGTCCCCTGCAATCAACAAACTCTATAACAGAAGGAGGAAACTGATGCAGAATAAGGTGAAGTCCCAAGATCCCAAGACTGGAAAAACTCCCGTATCAGCCTCAACAAAAAGTTGAGATGCCTCATCAAATCCTCTAAAGCTAGCTATGAAAAGAGAATTGCAGCAGATAGTAAATACAACTACAAGGCCTTCTATAAATAAACAGAGATCTCTCAGGGTAAGGTACCTGCTATGTCCCCAAACGAAAAATGTCAATATCAAGGTGCAGGTACTCCACGACTATCGAAGCCAACCATCAACCAAAAAAGCAAAAATCAATAAAAAATGTTTTATACATGAACAGCAAAAAAACTTTATTCCATGGGTTGTTAGCGCTTTCACGTCTACTCTGGACGCTTCTTCAGACTTTAATAAAACACTTCATCACTTCTGTATTTAAACACTTATCAATTAAACAGTTAACCAATGAAAGCCTTTGTATGAATACATAACTATAAAAAGTCAGAAACTTCTAAATAGATAAAAAGTCAGAAACTTATATTGTGAAAATTCAAAATTCAAAATTCAACATTGACACTAAAAAGGATGTAGTAATAGATTATTACTGTTATTAACATTTCAGATGGCAAATAGCATATGAATATTTAAAAATACAAGAGCCTATAAAAACAGCATGTAATAAAAACAGTTCAAGTGTATGAAACTACTGAAAAACTTCTAAAATACATATTCCTACTAACACCAAGAAACATGAAAAAGTCAAAGGTATAGCAATAAATAACTGCTAATGCTTCAGATGACGACTGACTAGAAAGGGTTTTAAAGTAACCCTCTCATTGAGGCCATGTCCTTCATCTGCTTTCATTCTGATGATCCATTTACATTCTTCCCTTTCTTCCCCCAGCAGAAGGGAATTCAGAGACTAATGAGAGAGACAACACAAATCTTATGTTCCCTTTATCATTTCTACCAGCAGATCGCAAGACATGGAGTCCCCAGTACAAGGGGAAGAAACGGAAACCCTCAGGGGAGTCAGGGGAACCACAGAAGAGATTGTGGAAGAAAACTCCAATGAACTGGTAATTAATTTATCTAGCCATGAGTTGACTGATGCTGAAATGAAAGTGTTAAACAGAGGTTTATCATTTGTGCCCTCACAAGGGATAGACATTAGTGAGTTGATAGTACAATTAAAACTTTTTACTAGGGGTTTAGCACTTGATTTATTTTATGGTAATGAAAACACTGAGACAAGGGATATAGTAATTAATAATTTTAGGAAACCTTCATGCTTTGTACCAGAATTGCATCCGCTTTTAGAAAGTTTTGAGTATGTTTGTTGCAATGATTTTTATATGTTGTTTGAACAAACAGGTTTTAAGTCAGAATTTTACAATTTAAGCCGACAAGAAACAGCAGCTTTAAAAAGTTTACAAAACAATTATACTATAGTTATCCGCCCAGCGGATAAAGGTGGGGCAATTAGTGTTGTTTGATAGTGTATATTATAACAATAGAATGTTAGAAATGTTATTGGATGAAACCACATATAAAAAAATACACATGTATGATCTAAACAAAGTTATTAGTAAACTTCATGCCTCATTGTATGATATGTTGATGTCCAATATTATAAACAATGATCTCTATAATTATTTTCTAGTTGAAAAACCTTTGGTACCTATCATCAGAGGTCTTCCGAAGGTGCATAAGACATTGTCTGACCCACCCTTCAGACCCATAGTCTCAGGGAGAGGCTGGCTAACTGAATGTATCTCAATTTACATTGAGAAGCAAGTTAGACCTATAGCTGATTCTACCTTCTCCATTTTGAGAGATACTAAACAATTATTGGAATCTCTAGCTGACAGTGCTGGTGAAAAAGCATATTTGGAGAATGACATTATGATGACTTTAGATGTTCAGTCTTTATTCACCCGCATACCTAATGATATAGGGATAGACTTCCTGAGGCTTTTTCTTAACAACAAAGTGATTATGATCACCATGCTGATGGAATTAGTGTTAGAAAATAATGTATTTTTATATGGTGATGGTTATTATCTGCAGACTTCAGGGGTAGCGATGGGCACGTCATGTGCCAATTCTTATGTAAACCTTATACTAGCCTATTGGGAATCTATGTATATCTTTGGAAATGAGTTTTATTCACAGCACCTCAAATATTATAAACGTTTTGTGGTCGATGTGTTTTTTTGTTTGGAGTGGTGATGTTACTATCTTAGATGGGTTTTTAAGTTACATCAACAACACCACATCTTTTCTTAGGTTGACTGGGGAGAGATCATGTCACCAGATTGACTTCTTAGATGTTAACATCAGGAAGCATAATGGGCATTTCACTACCAACATTTATAGGAAACCCTGTAGAAAGAACACATACTTACATCGTGATAGTATGCACCCTCCCCACATACACAAGAACATTGTTAAGAATCAAGCAGCATGCTGTTCATGCCTAACAAGTGATGATTCAGCATATAGGAATGAATTGATAGGCTTAGATGCTGACTTTAAATCAAGGGGTTACCATGACAATGATTTGATAGTCCTGCAACAAACAGAACGCAATGAAGAAACAAGACCCTACATTAGGATAGCAACTAGTGAACAGGTGGAACAAAGCAGGCCATTTATTAGAAGTAAAAAGAGGATGGTACTTTCATATACCAACAAGAATAAGAGTATTACTAATGTCATTAGAAAGTACTGGGGTATCCTACAGTTGGATTATAGGCTTAGAGCACTTGTAGGTCCTCACCCCAGTTTTTCCTACAAGAATACTAGATCTTTAAGGAACATGTTATGTTATGAAAGGCGACTTCAAGATCAACCACTTACTGTTAGAATGGGTACCTTTCCATGTCGCAGTTGCAATCAGTGCAAATACATACTGGGCAGGAATAACTTTAGGCACCCGGACACAGGTGTGCTATATAAATTTGATCATTATGCAGACTGTAGGACAAGGAACATAGTTTATTTAGCCATCTGCACCAAATGTCAGGCTTTCTATGTCGGCATGACGAATAGAACGTTGAGGGAAAGGGTTAGAGAGCATTTATATGCGATCAACAGGGAGAATGACAGGAACGCACTGGCTAGACATGTTCTATCGCAAGGCACCACACACACCTTTGAGTTCTTAGTTATTGAATTGATACACACCACATTGAGATTAGGCAATGTAAGTAACTTCACTGAAAGGGAAGAATGTAAATGGATCATCAGAATGAAAGCAGATGAAGGACATGGCCTCAATGAGAGGGTTACTTTAAAACCCTTTCTAGTCAGTCGTCATCTGAAGCATTAGCAGTTATTTATTGCTATACATTTGACTTTTTCATGTTTCTTGGTGTTAGTAGGAATATGTATTTTTAGAAGTTTTTCAGTAGTTTCATACACTTGAACTGTTTTTATTACATGCTGTTTTTATATGCTCTTGTATTTTTAAATATTCGTATGCTATTTGCCATCTGAAATGTTAATAACAGTAATAATCTATTACTACATCCTTTTTAGTGTCAATGTTGAATTTTGAATTTTGAATTTTCACAATATAAGTTTCTGACTTTTTATCTATTTAGAAGTTTCTGACTTTTTATAGTTATGTATTCATACAAAGGCTTTCATTGGTTAACTGTTTAATTGATAAGTGTTTAAATACAGAAGTGATGAAGTGTTTTATTAAAGTCTGAAGAAGCGTCCAGACTAGACGTGAAAGCGCTAACAACCCATGGAATAAAGTTTTTTTTGCTGTTCATGTATAAAAAAATTTGTATTGATTTTTGCTTTTTTGGTTAATGGTTGGCTTCGATAGTCGTGGAGTACCTGCACCTTGATATTGACAAGGCCTTCTATAGTTTTGTAAAGAATCTCCACAGCAATACCCAGATTTGCTCTGAGCTACTGCACAATACCTACAATATACTGGCTGACCGATACAGTTCCGACTTTACCCCCCAAAGGAACAATCACAATACCAGTAGATTGCCAGGCACCCAGTATTACTGCTGCACAGGTTAAAACAGCACTGTCCAAGGCCAAGAATACAACTTCTGTGGGACCTGACAATATCCCTGGCTGTGTTCTACATGGACTACAGAGTGAACTGGCACCTCACCTGTGTGCCTTGTTCAATCACAGCCTCACCTCAGGGTTTGTACCTACAGATTGACACATTGCTACAGTCATCCCTCTCCACAAAGGAGGAGTGACTACAGACCCTGGGAAGTATTGCCCCATTAGTCTGATGAGTCTGATATGCAAAGCTATGGAACACATCATCATGGACCTAATAAACAAGGATATAGGGAATCTCCAAACTCTGGATCCCACACAGTTTGGTTTTGTGAAGGGTTGATCTTGCCTGCTCAACTTGGTCAACTTCTTTAAGTCAGTCACCAGAGCTGTGGATGAAGGCAAAGTGGTTCATGCAGCCTTCCTCGATCTGGCCAAGGCCTTTGATACCATTCCCCACTCAAGAATCATAGAAAAACTCACTAAGCTAGGCATCAACCCCTATATCACTAGGTGGGCTGCAAACTGGCTCACAGATAGAACCCACAGTGTGACAGCAGACTTGTCACGAGTGGAGTCCCACAGGGTTTGGTCCTGGGTTCTCTCCTGTTTGGTATCTACTTCTCTGAAGTCCAGGCCAGCACAAAGGGACTCTGGCTGACAAAGTTTGCAGATGATTGCAAGTTGGGAGCTATTATTAACTCCCCAGGTGATGTTGACATCCTAAAGTATGGCCTCACTGAGACAAACGACTGGTGTCAGAACCATGGCCTTAAGCTCATTGCCAAAACATGTGTCATTATCCCTTTGGGAAAAAACATGGTTCCCATGAATTACCACATTGATGGTAGTCCACTGAACACATAAGGCGTTATAAGAGATCTGGGAACACAGATTGACAGCAACCTCTCTTTTAATCACCACATTGCCACTGTGGTCAGAAAGTCCTTCTATGTGGCACATTTCATTACTAAGGGTTTTGCAACAAGGAAGAAAGAGGTCATTGCCTCCCTCTACTCTTCCCTCATTAGGCCAATAATTGAGTACAATGCCCCATTTGGCATGTACCTGACTAGACACCTGCAACAACTTGCGAGTCTGCAAAAGTACCTAACAAAGAGGATCCTAGGCCTTAAACACTTGCCCTATATGGACAGACTGAAAAAACTTCAACTATTCTCTGTGTCATATTGCCTACTTTGAAGCAATCACTGCTTGACATACAAAGCCATGTTTGACCCAGCTCTGTTAGAAATGCTTCATCTAAAGAAATCCCAATCCCTCCGCACCACACACTCCAGAGACCTCAACCTCATTACCACAATCAACAGAATGTACTTGAGGGACAGGTTCATAATCCTGATACTGCCCATGCTATGGAATAGGCTTCCCATACATGTCAAGCAGAGCACCTCACTGACCCTCTTCAAGAGAAATCTTGATGAGTGGATGGGAAATAGAAAATTCACCCCAGGGATAACTCCAGTGGCGCTACTCGACAGAGGCATTGGGAACTAAGGTCAGATAGCACGATGCCAGGGTAATCCTATGGCTAGGCTTGTAAAGGTCCCAGGGCCATTAGCCTAGTACACACCTATGAACCTATGAATGAATATAAACTTGGACATGCTCTGGCTCCAAGCACTGAACTAGCAGCAGTAAAAATAGCACAGATATTGCTGCTTTAGCTAAAGTTTAAGTTAAATATTTTATTATCAGGAATAGAGACATTTTCTCTGTCCCAGGATTTAGTAAACTAATCAACTCATGATTTTGTAACAGAGTTATAGAAAAAGATGCCTTTCCAGTACCATGGAATATCTGAAATGCAATACATACATTGCACAGGTAACTAAAAATATACCAGCTGTAGATATTAGAGATGAATCCTATAGTGTATTGAGTAGATCTACTATGCTGCAATTTTTTTATGCAACTCAGCTATATGTCCCACTATAATCAGTGCCTTAGGAAGATGAGAAAATTCAACATATAGGGTTAACTAGGTATCTGACAACTGTAGACATAACAAAATGGAATTTGCCGGTGCATCTGACAGAAATGATGAAAGATAATATATTTGTGGTCACTGGACTTGCAGGTATACAGCTAGACTGCATAGATGCCTCTGTAGCAATCAACAGATTAATAGGTAACCTCTTCTGGCCTCAGCCATTATGAGGCAAGTAGCCCTTGAAAAATGTGGCTATTTAATTAAAGGATTTTATATTCAATTGGATTAATAGGAATAAAAAATCATCAACTTTCTAATTCCATAGGCAGATTTTGCTTATTCATTATCTGGAAAACTGTGCTTTTGGCCTGGAAGAGGATAATTACAGGACTGGTAGAAATAAAGTTAGAAATGATGAAGGACATCCAAGGGAGGCTAAAGCCTATGAACAACATTTGAACACCATTCTTCTTGGATACAGAGAGCTATTACTGGCAATTCATACTTCATTTTGTTTTCTCTCTCTCTCTTAAAAATGACCATTGACACATGACCATTCTTTGTCATACCTAATTCATTATGGAAGTTTGTAGCACTAAAGGATGCTTTGAATGTCATCTAAGAGCCATACCATCTGATATGACTTGTGGTGATGTGTCCAATGATGTACCATTTGATGCAAAGACGTGCTATTGTTATCAGGCTGGAATGCCTGGTCACTAAGAGGATTGTGAGTGTCTCCCAATCATTTCTACTTTGAGCAGATCATCAGTCCAGTTACTGGTCATACTCTTGTGTGTACAGTAAATAAGACTGAACCAAGGATGGAACCTGTAGATCACACAGTGGTTCATTTCTTTACAAATATTTATTTGTATTGTTGCCTAGCATGTTGCTATAGCCTTTAGTAATACTGATATCCTGTCTTATTTTTCAGCTATGGAATCTACCATTTCTCATCTCCAAGGTTCTGAGCTGGGTGAGAGTGTATCATAAAGGCAATATATAACAAAAAGAATCCTGCTCAGGCTACAGCTGGTAGAGGACTGATGATGTTGAGCAGCCTAATAAGCTACTCTTGATCTTTTACCTTGCCTGATATTTACAAAGGTGTGTGCCAATCAGCTAATAATAACAGTAGTGGGGCAGACGGAAGTGGCTTCAGCTTAAGAATTTGTATAAAAATAACAGGAAAGAAATTAACTTTTGGTGTAGCAGAAAATTAAATAAATGACCTTTGTGCAACCTGTAAGGAGGATTAAGCCTGAAATGGTCTTTTGAAGATATCTTGGTAACCCAATATGAAGGAACAGGGCTAATGTAATTCTTATGCACTCTCTGAGAAGTTGCTTGGTAACTATATATATAACCATAACTATATATATATATATATATATATATATATATATATATATATATATATATATTTATACACACACACACACACACACACACACACACACACACACACACACACACACACACACACACACATATCTTCTTTGTCTTTCTCCGTCTGCATTCTTTTCTGCACTTCCTGAATGTAAGCGTTACTACAGACTTTGGTACCTTCTGCAAAAATGATATGATTTCCCTTCCAGATCTACAATGCTTTGAAGACCCTTGACTGGAATAATTTTGAATCGTTAGTTATTTGCTAGCAAGACTTCCCTCGTGACTGAAAATTATTGGAAAGTGCTTTTCTTGTTTCATTCACTGACGAATTCAGTTCACTCTTTTAAATCCCTCCTATGCACTTCTCAAAGTCTGCATTGACCCTGATCTTTTGTGCAGTACCACATCTGTCTGACTGTGTAAAACTTTCTCTTTTTTTCTCCACATCACCACTGATCTCTGGATTTTCTACTGCCTGGTCCCATAGGTTCCATGAACCACTGGAGACCCCATGACCTTCAACAGTAGGCTCCCTTCCAATAGAGCCTTTGTACATGGTGACTGGCTAGTTCTACCAAGTGCAAGTTCTAAGAGGAGTGAGACATTATAGGCCAAGACTGAGACTGAGCCAGGTGATGTGCCTTCATACTGTTACCTGCAGGGGTTTCTTCTGAACTGCACTGATTTGCAGGGCTGAGACCATCAAGTAAGTCTGCAATATTACTAAGAGGGTAACATTCCTTCCTGTGCGGTGACACTTCTCTTTATGTTCACCCATTTGCAGCAAGTACAGATGTCATTTCACCCATGATATCACCACTGGGGTTTGCAAACCAGCAGTGCTCCTTGAACATCCAGTTACCCTCCACACTGAAAGAGTAGAGCAGTCTGATGCCTCATCATTCCAATCTAATCCAGCCAGCTCCTGCAGGTGCCCAAGTTACAAGTTCAACTAAGGCCACCTAGGTCATAGACAATACCTCATCCATTTATGCTCATGATTGACTGCATAAAAGTGGAAACGGGGAGGGAGAAAGGTGAAGAGAGAGAAAGAAAGATGGACAGAGCTGTAAAGACATTTATGATGCATTTGTCTGGTAAAGGCACAGAACTCAAGACACTTTGCACATTCTTTTAGGACCACCAATTTCTATGTAACCATTAGTTCCCTATCTCACACTGATCTAGTCATTCTCCCAGCTTTCTAGCATCCATTGATTCCAAGAATGGAAGACATGAGTAAGTGATATTTTTCCACAATCCTGCAGAGTGTCAGAAAAATTTTCTTTTGATACTAACCTCCTTGCTTGTCTAGTACTTGTATGCGTTTGCATCATCCCGATACCTTGGCTAGAGAGTGAAGGTGTTCACCCTTGCTGGTAATAGAACTGGAATCCTCTAGTCTGTAGTTATGACCTTATCCTTTCATGCAACAAGAAGGCTTAGATAGGTGTTCTACAACCATCTGAGTCCCAGGCACCCAAAGACTGCTGTCTGAAAGCCAGGGACTAAAGCATCTTCCACCTCAGGTACACTGCTACTCACCTTATGCTCAAACTCAAATATGATTTCAGGTAAGCAGTTAACACAGCTAACCTACGCATGTGGGTCTGACCAAGGTAAGTTCAGCGGTTATGGTAACAGAGTGGGATGAGATGGGAGTATAGCTTAGAGCAATGATCAGGAGGCGAGGTTAAGTTTGGGGAGCAGGATGGGGGGTTTTAGGTTTAGGGAGTGAAGTGAGAATTTTAGAGTTACAGAATAAGAATGTATTCTTAGGATTAAGGATCAGGAATGGGATTTTAGGTTTATGGAGTGGGAAGGGACTTTTATGGTTGGGGAGTGAAACGGGTGTTTTAGGGCTAGTTATAAGGTTCTGGAATGGTGATGGTGCTTGCAGGATAGGGTATTGGGAGAGTTAAGTAGCTACTGGAGACTGAGTTAGTGAAAGCTGCAGCACTTGTATTTTTGAGCAAGTGGTAGCGATCAAAGGTGAAAAAAGCAAATAATGCGAGCATGGCTCTGATGCAGGACACTTTAATGCATCTGACATTAGCACTACTTTCACTAAGTTAATCATAAATAACATGAACTTATTTAATCTAAAACTATTTCTCCTACTGTTATGGGTCAGGTAAACTGCTGTTTTGTATATGCATTGGAACAGAGCATTAGTATAGAATCTATCCCTGTTCATTTTATTATATAATGCATTTATCCAGTTATCAAAACTGAAAAGATAAATTAAATATATAAGAAACACACTCACTGTATTTCTGGGACATGCTGCGTCTGAAGCCTTGTATAGTACCTTCTACAATCAAATGTTTTTATGCTCATTTATCTGATCATCAGCTTAATTTCAATTTCACTTCAATGTTCCAGCAACTTCTTGAAAATGTGCTTTCCATTCTAATCATGAATAGACCACATGTTTCTCTTATGACTATAAATACAGCTCTCAAGAGCATTCTTCTGTTAGAAAGATATTATATCAGGAAAACCAAATAGGAATTACCTCACATTCTGGATTACGTAAAGGGCACAGATATCTCTATTGCAAGTTCGGTTGAGAGTTTAAGGTGCCTTGTAGCAAAGCAATGAAAAAGAAGATCTAGTTATTACAAATTGCCAATTGTCTGGTAACAGTTAATATTTCAAAAGGACACTGACCAGTATTTCTGAACTTCAAATGAAGTTAAATGCAGTGCACATCCACAAAGCAGTGCCTTTCATAAGCCAACTAATTGTGCTCTCTTGATGTCACTATGTACTGTTGCTATGGAAATTCATGGCTCAAGGTTAACCTCACTTTCAACATCTCTAGAACTCTGCTTTTAAAGGCAAAAATGGGATGTGCACTGATTTAGTAATATGAATAACATCATAGCTGATGATTCAGAAATATGTACAAAGCAATCTGTTATTTTTGTTTCTTGCATTGATTCAAACTGGCTTGTCGTTTGTCAACATAAAACAATATTTCATGTATGTGTTCTACTAGCAAGGTTATACTGTAAAAAAGAATATCTTTGATTTAAAATATACTGTACGTTGAAGTAAGTGCCTCAAGAATGAGTTGAGTGATAGATATAATGTTTCACAAATTTAGACTGAATTACCAGGTATGCAAGTAGAAAGGGGATGCTTCTTTATTAGGATGGTTTAAAATGTGAGCAGTGTATTTACCCAAGGTAAGACAATGGCCAATTAGAGAGAAAACATAAACAAATAAAAAGAAAATATAATCACAGAAAAACTACTATTCAAATAATGCAGTCCAAAACTTCTGAACACAATCTGATAATAAATTAGTTTTACATTTTATAATAGAACATTAAATACTTCCATTGTGAGCATCTTAGCCTTAAACTCTTTCATTTTTTTTGCATTTTGTTTCATTTAAATTTAAAAACATTATCATCCCCATGTGTTAAAATATATTTTATCATTTCTAGAGTATTTTATCAACTGTAGTACAGAAATACATCTCCACTTTCAAAAAATGTATCTAATTGCTAGGCATATTTAATGCAGCATGGTTCATACAAATAGTGACAACATACAAACTTAAAGCAATGTCACAAACATGCAAATAATTTATTAAGGCACTTTTTTAAATCTCATGTCTCTGCTCAGAAAACTGGGCAAACTTGCACTCATGAGAACGACTCACTTTAGATTAATGAAGTCTTAAAGATACATGGTTATAATTGCAACATATATGTAAATATATCCATTTATATATATATATATGTGTGTGTGTGTGTGTGTGTGTGTGTGTGTGTGTGTGTGTGTGTGTGTGTGTGTATACATATATATATATACATATATATATATATATATATATATATATATTTTTTTTTTATATATATATATATATATATATATTTATATATATATATATATATATGTGTGTGTGTGTGTAGATATGATTTTATTACTATTTGTCAACAGATATTTGTTTGGCAAACAATACATTACTCTATATGACTGAATGCATCTAAACATCCGGGCACAAAGCACTGTTTTAAAATGATTGCAAATAGAAACAACACAAACTACATTTGTAATCCATACTAACACATCATAAAAAGAAAACCCACTATCCTCATAGTATTACGTTTTACATGGGCTTCATAGGCTCACCTCTCCACACACACACATATCTTAACTCCTCAGTTGTGCAGCTGTGACCAAAGTGAATGAGGCAACAATCCCTATGTCAGCTACAGAATAATTCAATCAAATCCACTACTGACAATTCATCTAGACAAATCTGCTCTCAACAAAAGAAACTTTTGACTAATTAGAAGGTAAATATATACAGAAGGATAGACAGGCAAATAGACAGACAGATAGATATGTGTGTGTGTGTGTGTGTGTGTGTGTGTGTGTGTGTGTGTGTGTGTGTGTGTGTGTGTGTGTGTGTGTGTGTGTGTGTGTGTGTAAATAATGGCTGATAAATTTAGGTCAAACTTCACCCCCTCTGCTCCACCAGATGAAATCCCTCCAAAATACTTATGCCAAATAAGCAGAGACCAAGCACCTACTGTACTCACTAAAGTCAAGAACATTATCTGCATGGGTCCTGATAACATCTCCGGTTACCTGCTAAACAGTCTAAAACAAGATATATCAGAACCACTTGTGGCATTTTTCAACTACAGCAATGAAACAGGCTTCATTCCAAGTGAATGGAGGTTAACTGCAACATCATTCCCCTCCTTAAGGGTGAACCACTAACAGACCCTGGGAACTACAGACCCACCAGTCTAACAAGTCTAATATACCAAGCCATGTAATGAATTATCATGGAACTGATAAACAAGGACATTGGCAACCTGTAGACACTGCACCAATCCAAGTTTGCCTTTGTTAAGGGAAGGCCATGCCTACTTAACCTGGTTAGCTTCATTGACAGCGACACAAAGACAATGGATGAGAGTAAAACAGTATATACTGCTAATCATGGCCTGCCAAAGGCATTTGATATAATAACCAACTCAGACATTGTTGACAGGCTTTCTGAGCTAGGCATTAATTCCTACATAACTCGGATTGCCAACTGGCTCACCGACAAGACCCAAGAAGTCAGGATCAGTGAGGCCATCTCCATCAAGAGACCGGTCCACAGCAGATTACCCCCAGACCTCGTGCTGAGCTGGCTCCTGTTTGGCATCTATTTCTTGGAAGGCAAAGCTAATGTTCAAGACCTTTGGCTCAACCAGCTCACAGATGACTGCACATTGGGAGCTATTATAGATTCTCCCAAAGACACCAACACAGACAAATGACTGATGCCAAAGCCATGGCCTAAAATTCAATACTAAAAATGCATTATAATGCCATTTTGGAGACTTTCAACCCAAGTTAATTATTCTATTGATATAATACCCCTAAGAGTCGACCCAGTAGTAAGGGATCTGGGAACATATGTAGACAGCAATCTGGTCTTTGAAATGTCTAGCTAAGATAATAAGAAAATTATTTTATGTTGCCCAACTCAAAGATAAGAGTATTTTATTTATTTGTCCTCTGGTAACATGGAAAGTCCATCTGAGCCAACTGGCCCATTTTCAGTGGAGGCCCACAGAGAAAAGCTGCACAACAGATTCAAAAACACTTAAACTGCAGTTGATGAGAAGTTATATACAAGGTGAGAAGAGCCCCGCAACAGATTAAATATTTCACAATTACATAGGATGAAAAGCTACACAAAACACACATAAAAGCACATTTTAAAATAGGTGCTAAGTAAATTATATACAAGGGGAGAAAATATGCACAAGAGATGAAACACAAGCAGATTCAGATAACATCTTCAGAATATTACTAAGATAAACTATGATCAAGATTACAATATGAACTGTAAGTAGCAAGACGCTTTGCAGACGTGGATAACCTATGTTAAGGAAACAAATGCTTAGTTTTCAAAATATTGACTATTTCTAAAATATATGGAGGTGAGAAATAACAGAGCATTATGCTGCTAAAATCAACAGTTATAGAATAAAAGGAGGAGGAGTAACGAGCAGAAGGGAAAATTAAAGACAGACAGAGAGTTTATTAGAGAGAGGAGAATGTTATGGAAGGACATTAAAGAAGAAAATAAACTGTAGTAAGTATCGGTAGAAGAGCATACATTAGTATCATGGTATCATTAAAGTGAGAGCTTCTTTTTGATGTTAAGCTATTACTACCTGGTAAGATATGAATGTATTGGTGAATTAAGAATGAGAAAGCCATAGTTATAGAGAGTCAATGGTTGTGCACCTGTTTTGAGATTTGTGCAGGTACAAATACAGGTGTATGACAGATACTTGTTTTGATTGGTCTTAAGATTGGAAAAATTGCTAGTATGTTTAAGGGATGAGGGGAGAGAATTCCAGGAGTGAGCTACTTAGCTGGAATACAGTTTCCTGCTGACAGGTGTAGTTTGGCCTTAATGAAAAAAAGTTTTATCTTAACTAACACCCCACAGTTATCTCCCAACTAATATGCCCCCATATAGATGCCCCTGATATTCAGGGACACAAATGGTTTAGGGTACATAGCTAGGGTTATAATGGCCTTACTGGTCATTAGCCTAGTAACAACCAATAAACCTATATGAGGGCAGATGCTTTTGGTCAACTAAACAGATGGTTGACAGTTGTGTGAGACTGCACAATTCTCAGGTTTGGGAATATTCCCTTTCCAAGATTTTGTGTGGTCTCGAAGTTAGTATACATAATTAGCAAAAGGAGTGGATTTTTTTGACATTTTGAAATCACCAAGGTTGTTTCTTGGTGTATGTATCGTAGAGTGATGACATTCACATTTTCAACATATTGTGGTATCTGCTTGGCACATGGAATATGTATATATATATATATATATATATATATATATATATATATATATATATATGTGTGTGTGTGTGTGTGTGTGTGTGTGTGTGTATGGGTCTACTTCTAAATCCTGTATTACCAGTAGACCGAAATAGAAAAGACTGAGACCATAAACTGGAAAAGTCAATTTCCTGAAAGTTTTCAAGATCGAGTCCCATAATACCTAAATGAAATGTAAAAGTTAAATGGCATTTGGTTAATGGAGAACCATACCCACAGATTCAAAATGCATATTTATTTCATCATGGTTTGGTGTGTCCTACATTTTAACACCACTCTGGGACTATTTACAGGTTATTAAATATTTTTATATATAATTTCTGAGTCTCACTACATGGGGTCTGGCATCTTGAAGTAATTCTGATTGTTTAGTCTGCCTTTAGGTATCCCACAATGCAGTGCTTGTCTGTAAAAATTGCATAATGCAGGCCTCTTTCTTCCTAAAACTCCTGCCACTGCATTGATTTTACATGCATACAATGCTGTCTTTCAGTCACTTAGTTTTAAGTAACATTCCATGCTGTTCAGTGACTACTTAAAACACAAACAATGCAAATGCAACAGAACAAACTTTCAAAGTGCTTTTTACTGCTGCTTCTTTTTAGAATGGCTAAATTGCAGTTATTTGGAAGCCTGAATTGTACTACTTTAACTCATCTCCCATACTCTTTCACACCTAACTTCCCTAGTTGTCAAAGTGCTAAGGGTAATTTGAGCTGTTACCTGCTGTGATTGACAACTCACAGCAGGAGATTTGACTTATATACTGTCTCCTTGTTCAAACTTTACTTTCTGTATGGGTAGGAAAAGGAGCAGGGAGCTGTGACATCCCAGCATGGGTGTGTTTGTAGGACGGCTGTGGTGATGCCAGTTTGGAGAGGGAATTGGCCAGAAAACTACCTGTATTCATTGGCCTTGATGACATCAGTGATTTGGATACTGCAGCAAGCTTTTCCAGGGTGGGATACAAGCTTTTTGAAAGTGAAACCACCACAGTACAGTAAGGTACAGTTCTAGTGGAGGGAAACAGTCAATTTAAAATATTTTAACTGCTGTACTGCTGTTTATTCATAGCAGGGAGAGTAAATAGGGAGAAAAAGGACAGAGAAGTTGAGCATTTAATAACAGAAACTCATTGTTGTCCTTTAAATACTGTGTTTCCACTTTAAGATTTTATACTAAGCATATAAAAATATGGCAGATGTTAAGTTGCATGCTGCTAGTGTCACTGCAGCAGTTTATGGAACTTTAAACTTTAAAAAAGAAAAACTACTGCTAATAATTGAAAGGTACGTGTTTGATTTAGAATGGACCATTAAACTGAAAAAATGTTGTTGTAAGTACATACCTAGTGCTAGATGCAGAGGTAGAGCTGTTACTGTATGTCTGGCTAGTGTTGAGTAGCTAAAAAAGTTCCTTGCTCACAGTAGCATAGGAGTAACACTGTATTCATAGTTTACCATTTTCATCAAGGTAGTGCAACTTCAGAGTTGGTATATTTAATTTGTGGGGGTGTGGAAGCTGCAGGAGGGCACATCCCCCTGCAAAAGCATAGGAAGAAAAAAGTAGTTGAAGTTTTGCATTAGTGGAGGTTAGGAACTTACCATTTGTTTGATGGTGCTCAATATTATGGGACTCAAACTTGTAAACTTTCAGGAAAATGACTTTTTGAGTATATGGTCTCTGTCTTTTGTAGTTCAGTCTACTGGTAATACGGGACTTAGAAGTAGACCCATGTGTGTGTGTGTTTGTATGTGTGGGTATATATATATATATATATATATATATATATATATATAAATATATATATATATATATATATATATATATATATATATGTATATATATATATATATATATATATATATATATATATATATATATATATATATATAAATATATATATATATATATATATATGTATGTATATATATATATATATATATATATATATATATATATATATATATATATATGTGGGTGTGGGTGTGTGTGTGTGTGTGTGTGTGTGTGCATATATGTATATGTATATATATATATATATATATATATATATATATATATATTTATATATATATATATATATATATATATATATATATATATATATATATATATATATATATATATATATATATATATATATATATATATATATATATCTATAGGTATGCATGAGCGTGTGTGTGTGTGTATGTATATATATCTATATATATATATATATATATATATATATATATATATATATATATATATATATATATATATATATATACATATATATATATATATATATATATATATATATATATATATATATATATTTATAGGATCCGTACGGATGCTCAACTTCATCTTTTACCAAATCCCAATTTGGTGAGCATACTTGCGTGAAAGTGCTGTTTACCGAAGCAGCACTTTCTGATAAGTATGCCTGTTGTTCCAGTCATGCTACTGTGCAGTAAGGGAAACTTCCCTTTTCCTCTCTGTAGTGCGACCTCTGAGTGAGAATACTAAAGTAGGGGGGTTGTGGGGGGGGGGTGCAGCACTCCACATCGGAGTGAGCAGGGGGGCTTGCCCCCTTGCATTCAAGTAGATTTTTTTTTTTTTTTAACATACTTTAACAAAAGCACTTTTTCGATGAAAGCGCTTTCGTTAAAGTGTGTTCGGTGTAATGGATGCGGGCTTTTGAACTTTCGTTTGAAAGTCCTAGATCCATATGTGTATGAAAATATTTGGTTTAACCACATTTAATTGACATAGTGTCCACCAATGGAATGCTTTAAGCCGTGTAACTTAAAGACACATCTGCCCAGCACATAACACAGATCAGTGTTTTTTCATTGTAAATCACTGTTGGTACAATGTCTCAGCATTCACTGGCATTCATTCCCTGATTTTAACAGATTTTTCCTGTCTTAGAATTGGTGCAACCATGGAGTTTAAATATCTATATATATATATATATATATATATATATATATATATATATATATATATATATATGGGGGGGCTGCAAAAAAAAAAAAACTTGCCGTTAACTTTTTCTCAAGTTCACAAACTCAAAAATTGTTATTGATTAATCTGTTGTCATTGTTTTGTTTTTTTCAGGCTCTTTTTTTAGAGATGATATTTTCACACAGAAGTGCTGTCAAGCACTTGTGGTTTGTGTAAATATATTTAGATGAACAATGTGTCAAAAAAATTGGGTATTCGAGCAATTTATCCACTTCCATATATATATATATTTATGTTCCTTCATTGAAGGTTGTGCGTTAGGCCCGGCAAGCCAGCACGTATAAATCTACTGACAATCATTAGCAGACCGGAGTTCCGCTGTGGTGACCCCTAACCGGGAAAAGCCGAAAGAAGCAAACAATATATATATATATATATATATATATATATATATATATATATATATATATATATATATATATGGGTCCCCTTCAAAACATCTAAAGCCCATAACATCTAATTTCATAACATTGAGACCAGAACATCAAAAACCCAAAACATCTAAAACCCATAACATTGAATTCCATAACATCTAACAGTACAAATCACATGAAAATAAGATCCCCTCCACATATAATGACATATAATGACACCAAACTACCAAACACATGTTCTACGACATTTCTGCAGGGGGGCTTGATACAGTGGGGTTAGAAAATTAACTTTTTCCCACTGAACAGTGAACTTGGAGTTGGTATATTTAATTTATGGGGGGGTCTGAGGGTCAGAGACCCCACATGGGGGTGCAGGGGTGCTTGCCGCCCTACAGAAATGTAGTAAAAAGTGTGTTTGGTTGTTTGGTGTCATTATATATGGAGGAGATGTTATTTTCTTGTAATTTGTTGTGTTAGATGTTATGAAATTTGATGTTATGGGTTTTAGACGTTTCGGGTTTTAAATGTTCTTGTCTCAATGTTATGAAATTCAATGTTATTGGTCTTAGATGTTTCAAAGTAGACCCGTATATATATATATATATATATATATATATATATATATATATATATATATATATATATATATATATATATATATATATATATATATATATATATATATATATATATATTTATATCTGTGTGTGTGTGTGTGTGTGTGTGTGTGTGTGTGTGTGTGTGTGTGTGTGTGTGTGTGTGTGTGTGTGTGTGTGTAGAACTCCGGTCCGCTAATGATTGGCAGTGGTTTTTATGGTGCCGAGTTGCCAGCCCAACACCCAACCTTAAAGGAAGGCTCACCCATTCACACCTACCTGTAACATCACTCGACTACGGGGAGGACATGAACAGTAAAAACTAAAAAAAAAACCATTCACTTTACATTTTGTTTATACATAAATTTACATACAAACTATTTCATATAAAATCTCACCATTTCTCCCCTTTCTGAAGTTTAATTTCACAACCAGTGTTTTATTTCAGAACATCTTCATTCTTCATTTCTTAATAAATAACCATTCCACAAACCCATCCAAATTAAGCAATAACACTTGTAATAATCTTATCAGTTCTATCAATTTAATAATAACCATATTGAATTATTCCATATTTACCACAGATTACAATCCTTGAAATTCCCTTGTGTACCAGTGCCTAAAACCTTGTGATCCTTTCTATATTTATAATGTGGTCCAATTCTTCATGTAGTTTACAGCCTCCAAATAAACATATTAATTTGGATTTCTGTATATACTTCTCTCCTTTAACAAGCAGCTTCACTAACTTTGTCCTCAAACTAAAATCTTTCTGGCCTTCAACTTATATATATATATATCTATATATATATATATATATATATATATATATATATATATATATATATATATATATATATATACACACATACTTATCTTCTTCTTCTTTCGGCTGCTAACATCAGGCGTCACCACAGCAGATCATCTGTTTCCATTTCTTCCTGTCCTCTGCATCTTGCTCTGTCACACCAACCACCTGCATGTCCTCTCTCACCACATCCATAAACCTTATCTTAGGCCTTCCTCTTTTCCTGTTACCTGGCAGCTTCATCCTTAGCATCATTTTCCTAATATAGTCTGCATCCCTCATCAGCACATGTCCAAACCAATGTAATCTTGCCTCTCTGGCTTTGTCTCCAAACCTTCCAACGTGGGCTAACCCTCTAATATACTTATTCCTAATCCTGTCCATGCTCGTCAAACCCAGTGCAAATCTTAACATCTTCAACTCTGCCACGTCAAGCTCTGACTCCAGCCTTTTTGTCAATGCCACTGTCTCCAACCCATATAACATAGCTGGTCTCACTACCCTCTTGTAGACCTTTCCTTTCACTCTTACTGGTACTCGTCTATCACAAATCATTCCTGACACTCTTCTCCACCCACTGCATCCTGCCTGTACTCTCTTCTTCATTTGTCTTCCACAATCACCATTACTCTGAACTGTTGATCCCTAGTATTTAAACTCATCCACCTTCACCACCTCTACTCCCTGCATCCTCACCATTCCTCTATCCTCCCTCTCATTCACACACATATATTCTGTCTTAGTCCTGCTGACCTTCATTCCTCTTCTTTCTAGAGCATATCTCCACCTCTCCAGGGTCTCCTCCACCCGTTCCCTACTCTCACTACAGATCACAATGTCATCTGCAAACATCATAGCCCACGGCGACACCTGTCTGATCTCGTCTGTCAACCTGTCCATCACCATTACAAATAAGAAAGGGTTCAGAGCTGAACCTTGATGTAATCCCACTGCCACCTTAAACGCATCCATCACTCCCAACGCAGACCTCACCGCTGTCACACTTCCCTCGTACATATCCTGTACCACTCTTACATACTTCTATGAAACTTCCAACTTCTTCATACAATACCACAACTCCTCTCTAGGCACCCTGTCATATGCTTTCTCTAAATCCACAAAGACACAATGCAACTCCTTCTGACATTCTCTGTACTTCTCCATCAACACACTCAAAGCAAACATCGCATCTGTAGTGCTCTTTCCTGGCATGAAACCATACTACTGATTGCTAATCATCACCTCCCTTCTTAACCTAGCTTCCACTACTCTTTCCCATAACTTCATGCTGTGAACTACAGCTCTGCACATCACCCTTATTCTTAAAAAATCGGTACCAAAAAACTTTTTCTCCATTCCTCAGGCATCCTCTCAATTTCCAAGATTTCATTAAACAATCTAGTTAAAAACTCCACTGCCATTTCACCTAAACACCTCCATGCTTCCACAGGTATGGCATCTGGACCAACAGCCTTTCTGTTCTTCATCCTCTTCATAGCTATCCTTACTTCCTCCTTGCTAATACACTGCACTTCAAGATTCACTATCTGCACATCATCCAACCTTCTCTCCCTCTCATTCTCTTTATTCATCAGCCCCTCAAAGTACTCTTTCCATCTGCAGACACACACACACACACACACACACACACACACACACACACACACACACACACACACACACACACACACACACACACACACACACACACACACACACACACACACACACACACACACACACACACACACACACACACACACACACACACACATAAACACACACACACACACACACACACACACACACACACACACACACACACACACACACACACACACACACACACACACACATATATATAGCTTGCTTATTATGCAAACATCTATTCTTTCTGTCTCATAACTCTTGCCATTATCCCCATAATTTTATGACATAATGTCCATCAACCACCTTAATCTATCTTCAGTAAGTTCATGAACAACTATTTGTCATTCATTACACTATAAAAATCATAAAAATAACAATTTTCTTTACATTTTTGTCTTTAAATTATACTACCATTTCTGTCAAATTGCTATACTTTTCTACCAAAATGTTATAAATATATTTAACAACATTGCCTTAATATAGTTTACTTCCTTCAACTAAAAATGCAAATGCAATGATGCAAAAAAGAGTGGTATTCGTATGCCTTATACTTAACTCAGCAGGTGTATATACTGCCAAAGATTCAGAGACACAAGGTGCACCAAAGTGAAACAGTTAAAAGACAACTACAAAAGCTTTTTACTAATAAGTGTAAAATGAGATGCAAATGATGAAAAATAAATGACTTTCTTATTGAAATGTTTCTCTTCCTGCTTATTCTAATTCATAGTTGCTTTGGGATATGTCTCTGTTAAATGGGCAGATGGGTTATAAAAAGTGAGTCCATGCCTTTTATATCCACTTGATAGTCCAAAAAAGTATTTTGTTTTGCTGAATGCCTGACTCTTCCCCATTTTGAATTGTTAATTTCAGTAGCATGAAAGCCTGGTGCATGAAGCACTGCTCACTGGACTAGAAGAAAGTATAGGAAATGAATAACCCTCCTAATCATGGCTGAATAGGCATTAGTGGATATGTATAGAATAGTGTGAGATACAGTAAAGGCTTTGTTGGGCTTGTGTGGTGAACAAATGAGAACTGGGGGGATGTGTAGCCTTCCTGCACCTGTGCATACCAAAGTGTGTACATTTCTTATTTTACTTGCCACATAAACCATTCAGAGACAAACTGGTGACATGATAGATATTTTAGCCTTTGGCCTGGTATTTTAGAATGTTTTTCACACTGTTTGATCCATTAATGGTCTGCGCAAAAATCACGGGCATGGAAAAGAAGTTCGGTCCACCTTTTCTGTTTAAAGTAAGGAGTAAGTCGTATCCAACTTGTAATGCTCAAAGCTGACCAAATACCATTTTAGAATGAACTTGAGAAGGCAAATGCTTTTGAGGATATATATATATATATATATATATATATATATATATATATATATATATATATATATATATATATATATATATATATATATATATATATATATATATATATATATATATATATATATATATATATATATATATATATATATATATATATATATATTTATGTGGGAATAGTGCCTGCCCTCAACCTCTTCACCTCAAAATATGTAGTCACTTTCTATGTGGTCCTCTCTGTTGTTAAAATGGGATTAAAATTAAGGCATAAATGCCTAACATCATATTTCAATCTGTTGCTTTCATATTTATATACTGCATACCTCCTCATCCACCATTTGACAAAACTGAAAATGAAAAACAGAATATAACATATTTGCTGTCAGATACATATAAACAGCATGCCTATTCACTTTATCCCAAAAGATAGCCACCTATATATGCACGCGATGTTTGAAGGTCAGGAAAATTGAAAACAAAATGATTACAGTAATGTTCACAACTTCTTACTTCTAGAGAGAGCACAGTGCTCCTATACAACCTAAAGTGACCCACTGTGCACCTTTCTGAATTCTGTGTGGAAAGTTAAAGAAATAATGACCGCACTGTCTCTAGCCCAGCCCAAGACCCTCTCCAGTTTGGGAGGAATGTTAAAAAAATAATGACATAATCCCCAGCCCAGCCCCCCCCCCCCACCAGTACAGAGACCTGTGTACACCTATGAGCAGGGCTGGTTTTAGACAAGGTGGAGTTCATGGCAGAGGTGATTACTAAGCCCACATCAAAATCCAATAAACAGCCTTGGTGTGTGGCAGCCTCCAGCCCTCAGATGTTCTGAAGGTCTGGATGTTTTCTGATCCCTTTATCCTTTATTTTTTGAGGAATGATTGTTAAATTGAGCAAGTGACAACAGGGTCAGTAACTTTCATCCACACATCCCCTACCAAGTAGTTATAGCCACTTCCATGTACAATTCAGAAGTAAGAGTATGATATAAGAGGATGGTTGTGTATTTCACCTTTGTTTCAAACAGTTGCCACACATTAAAATATTGCACACTGATTCACATAAACACATTAGTATTGCAAAACTAAATAACACCCAGTGTCTTGTTACTTCTCACAAATGCACACTAGTCCTGCTAAGCCAGAAAGTGGCTGTTTAAACAAAGCTAACAACAAGAGGATCAGTTAATTTTATGCAGCCAATGCCATCCCCCACTCAGCATTTCTAGCCATGACATATGATGACATATGTCTCAACTGTCTCAGGTTTTTGACTACAATTTTAGCTCTGACCCTATTAACCCCTCCTAAAATGGCAACTTTTGGAGAAAAGGTGGCGCATTACACTTAACATATAACAATGATAATCAAAGTTAGAGACTTCTTTTACTTCAAACAATGTAAATTAATTTGTATTTTCTTAGTCTGTCAATGTCTTTAAGTTAAAAGAACTAATATTTTAAAAATATCCATAATTGTTCCTGACTATTTCTGAATGTGTCCCCAGTTCTGTTGAGGTGTGTCCCTGATTTTTTGAGAGTTATGTCTGATGGCTATGTAATATTTTACCTTCACAGTCCACACAAACAAATTAGCAGACATTAAAGTATGTCATTTCAGTTTGCACCACATAAATTACAAAGCCAGAGAAATACTGTCCAAAATATCAGTTTGATCACTGCCAGCAACCCTGTAAAAATGATGAAAAATAATGACACCTCACCTCAGCTGTCCAAATCAGAGTTGATCAGAGCCAACCTTATTTTAAAATAGTAGTAATACTAACTCACCTAACCATTCCTCAAAATATGTCCATAATTCTGTGGAATGTCCCCAATTTTATTTCAAGTTTTGTATATCAAACAGTCTCTGGTGCATGAACTAACTTAAAGTGCACAAAATAAACCAGAAATCCACATTTCTCAAACAAACCAGCATTCCAAAATACAATAAATCCACAAATGGATATTTATTTGATTTTAAGCTTATTTTAACTCATAAATCACTTTTTAAAAAAGCAGTCTGTCTGATACAAACAACTAAAGGAGACCAGTTTGACCCACTGACATCATCATTGCAAACAGGCTTGTACATCTCATGAGGATAAATAGCCATAAATTTAAAGCAACAATTACCATTTTAAACAAATGTATACACCTACATATATAGATTACTATGTGTAATAAATTATGTATACAAAAAAAAAATCATATGTATTCTGTTATGGTTGCCCATATATATATTTATATATATATATATATATATATATATATATATATATATATATATATATATATATATACACACACACGCACATATAGGGTCTATATTATATAATTGAACGCTTAAAAAGGTGAACAATGAATAATCTACCCCATGTAAGTGAAAGCTTACAATCACCAAGGGAAAAAAAATTGTTGTTCCAAAAAAAAAAGAAAAAGAAAAAAAAAATTGAAAGAATACATGGGGGGCTTTGCCCCCCCACACCCCCTTCTTAAATATACCAACTCTGAGATCGCACTACAGTGCCAAAAATGGTAAAGTAATGGAAGTGACCAAGCAAATTCTTTCCCTGGGAAAGAATTCTCTTAAAAGCCGCTTCGCTATTTTGCCTTTTTGTTGTTTTAAGTTCGACCAAGATGCATTCGATAGAATGCATCTTCGGTCATCTAATAGGAAACCCACAGATATAATCTCATTTCAAATATAATAATATACTATTCATTCATTCATCATTATAAAAAATGGACATTAAATATCAGCAATTGTCGCTTTTTACCAAATGTCAAAGGCATCACATTTAAATGATCTTTTTTTTCACAAATTAAACATGCTACATATTTAGGGCAAACATACAGATTTAAAACCAAAATGACATTTATAATCTAACTCCTTCTCAAAAAGTCAAACAAATCCGCTTCTATCCTTCAAGTAATACTAAAAACATGAATTGAGCCCAGGTTTATACATAGCACCCAAAGCAATTATCCATCATTTTTTTATGATCCAGTATTGTGTTTTTAGATAAAAATTGACCCAAGACTGCATCAATGCCTACAAATATAAAATGTGCAGAGGAATGCTCAAGTTGATGTTTATACAGAGCACTTCTTGTATGTTTGCAATTCAAATCACTCAAGTGAACAAACTGCTATTCTTTGTTTAAATGGTCTTGAAGTCTGTCCAACATAAAATGCACCACATTGACATATGGCTATATAAACGACCCATTCTGTAGAGCATGTAATCAAATGTCTGATACTGAACACCTTAGATGTGTTAATTGATATAAATTATCTTGTTTTTGATATAGCCTTACAATAAATGCAATTTCCACAAAATGTGCTACCATATATCAAATTCTTTGATGTTAATCTTTGTTTATTCAAATTGTTTCTCTTAAACCAAGATAAATATTCTCCTCTATTTTTTCCCGTCAGAAACTAAAATGACAATCGTCATCCAAACATTGATCATAAAAAAATCTGTCTTTAAGAAGTACCAGTATTTATTTATTGCTTCGCAGATTTTAAAAGTATTGGTACCCCTGTAGTTATTAACCTTGATTTAGACAAATCAGAATCACATTCAATATTTTAAGTATTAGATTGCAACATATTATTCCTCGGAATAGTAGAAGACCAAGATCATGCTCATCTAATCTCAACCTTATTATATCATCTCTTCACAAATTTATCTTCCATCTTTTCAGCTTCCAATTCAAATTCTTAATTTGCACTGCATATATGTCTCAATCTCAAAAACTGAGCCTTAGGAATATTCCTAACAGTATATTGCGGATAACAGCTAGTGGCCTCAAGCAACTATTTTTTAGTAAAAGGTTTTCTCTACAGACTTGTGGAAATTGTACCACATATGAGTTTATAACACTAACATCAAGAAAGAAAACCAAAGGTAAAGAGGCAATAATAGTGCCAAAAGACCAATAACAATCACAAATGCACTGCACCAGTGGAAAGAACAGCATAGAACAATAGAGAGTTGACCAGCCTTTAATCGAAATGTGTAAAGCTTCACGTCAATCCACAATACATTTTCGTCCACAGTAAACAGCCTTCATTAGGTACCAAAAACAACATTAGTCACCACATTTTAAACCCCTTCTAAAACACTTTGAACCAATCACAATATTCATCTAATTAACTAACATCACATGACACTGTTCTAAAAAATAAAGAATAAAAAATCTGCAACTATATAATCTAATAATTTTCTATACCCTCTTACATCCTATCTTTAAAAAAAATTACAATTATAAGGCTGCTTCTAAATTTCAAAGATTCAAAACTTTGAATGTTGTATGGGTGAGACCATAAGTTCATAGGTCTGAGACTTTAAAATGTAAATAAAAAAAATAAAAGCAAAAAAAAAAAAGTTTTTGCACCCCTCATACAATTAAATATACCAATTCCAAGATCACACTACAATAAAGAAAACAGTAAATATATTGTTCCAAGCTGTAAGGTGATCTCCATTTAAATGGTTCAAAGTTTCAAAATTTTGATGTTATAGTCTCAACCATAAGAAATTCAAAGTTTTGAAACTTTAGAATTTAGAAGTCGACCCATGTGTGTGTGTGTGTGTGTGTGTGTGTGTGTGTGTGTGTGTGTGTGTGTGTGTGTGTATCTATATATATATATATATATATATATATATATATATAATATATATTTATATATATATATATATATATATATATATGTGTGTGTATCTATATATATATATATATATATATATATATATATATATATATATACACACACACACACACACACACACACACACACATATATATATATATATATATATATATATATATATATATATATATGTATATATTTATTTATATACAAACACTTCCTTCAGGTGTGCCTTCACACCTACATTTCAACGTTGTGAGATCTGTGGTCCTAACATTTAAAAACGTGATTTATGTTGAAAATGGAGCTGAGCATCAACCCTTGGATCATGGGTTAATTTTCCTCTTCTGTTGAGAGGCATTATTTATTTGTTTATTTTTAGAGTAAAGAAACATTGCTCTAAAAAAAATAAATAAATAAGCATGCAAGACTGGCAAGCATGGAACCCTAGGTGACCGTCTAGTTTGTTTATGCATAAGGCCAGCCATAGCTATTCACATATGTATAGAAGAGATGAGCTAGAGAATGATCCATTAAAATTTAAAAAGATGCATTCTTGTGTATCACACTGCAGTACTTAATAGCGCTTAGATAATCAAAAAGTAGTGCTTCAGATATGGAGTAATGCTGATGATTACAAACTGCATAAGGCAGTATGTTGTAGGTTTGTAGAACTCAGTTACTCATGGCATAGTCCCAGTGATTGCTAACATTACGCTGAGTTTTAACTTGCCAAGAGATTAGCACATATTTTCAGTTATTTGTAGCTGATGAAAGACCAAAAATAATTTAGATGCTCAGCTAGGTGCTAAGGAAATGCTAGCTTACTCATGTGCAAATATAAAAAGAGACACAGTGGGCCCAGTTCAAAAGACTTGCTCTTTTGAAATCTGGCCCCCCCAGTGTAAACATGTTTATAGATAAGCTTTACACCGAAGTAAGTTACTTACACTGAGAGTAAGTCTTTCAGAATTAGGGCAGACTTAGAGAGCAACTCGTTTGGAATCTGGTCCAGTATCTGATTGAAGGGGAAAGGAAAATTGCTGGAATAAAAGAGAATGAAAAATAAAGTACAAAATCACCCTAAAGGTCATGGAAGAAATGATTATATATTATCCTTGCTGAGAAACTACATTCTGTTTTTTCAGAATATACTTTTTTTCATTACTCCTTCATTCGAGACAGCCACTGAAAATGGTGAGAATATTTGGAGCGTGGTAATAATCTAAGTTATGCAACAAATACTTGCTACTTTAAAGTAAATGATACAAATTTTGTTTGTATAGTAATTGTTCCTCCTCATCTTGTAATGCCACAAAAGGTCCAAAATAACTTTGAAGAAATTTAAACAATTCTGATGTACATAAAGTCATAATTTGTTATGTAGTAGCTTTCTTTCTTACCTAGTCTATTCATGAATGGACACAATGTGTACTTGCTGAACTTGAACTGATGACCTTAATTTGCTGGGGGCCTAACTGCTGGAAGGCCAATTGGTTGGAGATTAACACATGGTAAGTGGCCAGCTCTTTGCTCTTTATAAAGAGCATGCGATTAATGGTGTTTTTACCTCCCCCTCAGAGAGATCAGAGACAAACCCAAGCACCCAGAATGAGTTGTATCAATAACTGTGATGCCTCAAGGCATTTCCTTGATTTCAGGTATAGCAATCTTTAAGTTTATACATATAAATAGAACTTAACCCCCTGAAAATGTTTTAAAAGTGTAGCAGTGAGTTTTATTTTAAAATTTGCTGTTCCATTTCTTGTTTGAATTGCATTCTATTTCTTAAACTGCTGGACTTTTGCAACTGGGTCTTGCACTTCCAATATAAAGCTGGTATGAGTATTACAGTATCTCTACATGCCTGTGCAGGTAGCCATAGAAGGTAACCGAAAATTACAAGTGACTGCATGTATGCCTAAGATATTTATTCCAAGTCTTATACAGCCAGCAGTATCACCTACTTCTATTGTAAAGGTTATAACACCTGTAAAGGCCAGGAGATGAGTCATGTCTGACTACTACTGACAAGTAACAGAGTAACACTATGATGTAGTTACCCAGTGAAGCCAGAGGTCAGCATAGAAGGAAATTAACAGTGACATTATTTTTCCTAAACAAGAAGAACTCACTGACACTGTCAGAACTCCTAATATCCAGCAGACGTGTACAAGCTTTACTATATTGATCACTGCATAATGTTGCCTAATCTCCTTGATGTAATTCTGCAGAGAAACACATTGTTTCTACAAAGGAATATGCTTTGAAGCAATGCAATCTCCTAGTCAAAATACCTACACCAAGTAAAGTTATTTCCATACTCAAACAAGAGAGCAGTACTTTACCAGCAATATCATCGGTTTTAATTCATCACATAACCTAGTATGCATGATAAGTGAATAATTATTTTCCAACAGAGTGCAGTTTTGTTAGAAGGAAATTCATGCCGGAATGAACTTAGAAAAAAATGCTGAAGAGATGTGCATACAGCTCCATCTGGTAAGCACCTTTTCACTGAATACGTTTGGAAACAGTCATCACTCAGAAACCTTTTGGTACAGGTTAAATATGGCAGAAGACTTGACCATAACTATTTCAGCTTATTGTACACACATTTCCTGCACTGTGGGCTCTACAGATCTTACTCAGCTAATACTGTTTCACATATTGACTCAAATGAGATGGTCAGAATGGAAGGAAGAAACAGCAGTTTAGGTGGCAGCGGTTCTAACAATGCTAGCCAATCCTGCATTGCTTGTGTCTCTTCCCAGGCCACCAGAGTCTACCAGCATGGGGCGGGATATCAAAGGGAACAATAACCAGGGTGATCTCTGGCAAAAGAGGTATGAGGGTCCATTCTGAAGTTACCGGTAATGAATCGCCTGGAAAAAATAGGAAGCAGATGGTAAGAAATAAAAAACGTGAAAGTAATGAAACCAAATGTATGACTTGTTTTAACAAAAGCACACACGCACACACACACACACACACACACACACACACACACACACACACACACACACACACACACACACACACACACTTCTTGCTGTATTAAGAAATTGAGGGGCAAGTAGATATCATAGCAAATACACAGCAGACTGGAAACACACCTGTCAACTGCCCAGATTTTTGCAGAATATCCATATTTTTGCCTCATATTTTGGTGTGTTCCTTTTAAATGTTTCTGCCAAATCGTTGACAAATCGCCGAGGATGGAATTCAGAAAAAAAATAACAGGCATTTTAGTTTCAGCATTCATATCCTTCAGAAAATTAATTCTATGGAAAACCTGTTGCTGTATTAACTTTCTAAGTTTTGAAGAGGGGGATTTAAAAATTGCCCCTATTTTGGACCTTTGTCCCCCCATTATTTATGGCTTTGTTCAGATTTCTTTCTCTAAGAGGTTGAGAGGTATGGATACAATTAATAGGAAATTATATTTTTAATCAGGATTTAGAGTATGATGCTACACCAAAGCATGCACAAGAACAAAGTGTGTGTGTGTGTGTGTGTGTGTGTGTGTGTGTGTGTGTGTGTGTGTGTGTGTGTGTGTGTGTGTGTGTGTGTATAGGTTTCCATTTTCAGTTCCTGTAGGGAAATACCACATACTGAACATTAGATGGCAGTAGCTGAGAGGAACAGAGATGCTGCTATGTGAATATAAGGCAAGCTTATATTGTACAAAATGCATGATAAATGCATTACTGTCTCAATGAGGAAAACACAAGGCAGGAAGTTCACATCACCATCTCTCTTGCTGACATCAGCTCTCAAACAATAAGACATGTTGTCCGCAGCTACCTTAAATGTAGGATGAACTTATCTGCAAATTTAACAGGAGGCTGACAAGACTCTGTGGGTTACGTAGAGGAAAGCCTGCATACTTAAGAATCCTTCATACAGGCATTAGTATTTGCACAAGTCCCGCAGGAAGCTTCATCTTTAGGATTTCAGGTGTTTACTGACAGCACTAAGCAAAAACAAAACAAAAAAAAAACAAACAAAAAAAAAAAAGACCATTGATCACATGAGAATCAATACCAGACAGTTACTTATTCATGAGATCTAGTACATGACCTGAATATGTCATAAAGAATTAAAGCGAATGAGGTTGACTGTATGGCAAACAAAATTAGATCTGTCTTGTTCCTCATTGATAAAACCCTGGAGTGTCTGCCATTATTGCTATAGCTATTAAGAGCTCCTAAGAACAGTCTGTTTGCAAGGTAAATATTGATTGGTTTTAGCCACCTCTGTAGCACATTCAGAAACAGATACACTGATGACCTAAACACAGCTCAACATCTGACTTTATCAGAGGAAAACCAGTTGCAACATTGAATTTTTAGACTAAAATGAAGATAATAACTGGCTGGGAGGTATTTACTAGTGGTGTGTGTATGTGTGTGTGAGTATATGTGGGAATCTTTATCTACAGAATACTTTTCATACTATTTTATTACATAAAGTCAGTGTTCATTTAGAGCTACAATAAATTAGATCGGACTTGTCAGTGGTGACCCACTTTCCTAATTTAGAAATCCTTTGGGTAGTACAAAGTTTTAGAATGTCAGCTGTATTGTAATATATCGTGGGTCATTTTTTTCTGTGTAATGTGTTGTCATAGCATTCAAGGGACATAAGCAAGGCAGGACTTCAGTTCAAAATCAAGTAAAATGAATTGTATGTAATATTTACAAGGTCATCCTACTACAGACACATTAAATGAAGTGCAAAAGTGCAATGCCCATGTAATGATAGTAGCATATTTAAGTAGTAGTAGTGATGATGATAATAATAATAATAATAATAATAATAATAATAATAATAACATAGATGGAAAAAATGTTGAAAGTCTTATTAAACAAGATACATGCAGATCTCTAGCAATCAGATAAGCGGCTGTAGCTTTAAGTCTTGTTTCTTATATCCATAGATGAGGGCTGTTGATATCCTCATTTCAAGCTACGTTTTTTACAGTCACTGCATCATCAGACATATAAAACTGTTTTAGTTTTCTGTGCATCAAAGAAACGCTTATTAGCAAAACGTTAGATGCACTTATTAGAAGGTATTCATAGTTGTTGCACTTAAGTGCACTGTGTATGTGCACACGTCATGCACAAGCAAGCAATGATTCAGTGACAGAAGCTGTGCCAAAGCAAAACTGTAAACAGATGATTCATAAAGTCTTATGCAAATGAAAGAATAATGAGATGCAAACAAGGGTTGTTTGAAAAATCTGTGACTTTCTTATGTAAATGATTGTCTCGTCCCTTTTGAGATTTATAGTTCTTATATGGTGCATATTGGTGTCATCCACAGATGAGTTATAAAAAGCTAAGCCCTTCAGTATGAGCCTGCTGCTGCATACAGAATATTTACGGCCTGTTGCATTCTGCATAACAGGACCATGTGTTGCTCTGGATCACAAGTGCCACCACCAGTCACCAATAGTGACAGTACAGCTTACTCTATCTTTTGTCCCACTAGAACAGTAGCTACAGTGGCCAGTTGAATGCAGTAGCATGGCACTCCCTATGGCATGCTTGTGCATGATACTGTACATGGCTGCTCAGGTGAAGTGGTGACATCTAGTCCACATCTATGGCCCATGATGTATTTATGTGGAAGTGTAATGTTTCATTATTACTTGTGCGCACTTCTGAGTGGTTTATGGTAACGTGCACAGTACATCAGACATTTTTTCACACATCTTACACAAAATAAGTTATCTAATAAAATTAGCCTATTACCCATCATCATTTGTAGAGTGTTCAGTGGCCTATGGCAAAAATGCTAGTTGTCCCTGCAGAGTTTGCATGAAGTATAAAAGAGCAAATGTGAAAAAAGTTTAGGGCTCTACTCTTGAATAATTCACCACTGTGTTACTGAGGTTTTATGCACTTGTTCAAGGAAATGTATGCTGTTTTCTATCATGAAACGTATTATTGTTACTGCATGACTTTTTGTCTCTTTCATTTCTTTTAAGTATAGAAAGCAGTGCAACATTTCTTCTGTGAAGCACATTTGTTATGGACTAATTTACTCCATGCTTGCAAAGTGTCTTCCTAGTGAGTGACTTCTTGAATTATTGATGTTCAAAATTTGATATACATTTGGAAGGTGTCATATACAATGTTACCCAAAGATAGCATTGGTAATGGTTCTAGAGTTTGTAAGCAAGTCCTAGCATATCAGATTCATGCCAAATTGCTCCACTGACAGGATCTACTGGATGTAGGGGACCTCTTGATATTGACCTAACAGTGCTGCGGAATGTAGACCTTGACTGAGAGGTTCTACCATATCCTGTGGAATGTTGATGAGTCTTGACTGCCTTCTTTTTGAGGGAATTCTCACAAGTGACCGCAACACTTTCTTGAAACACAATTGGTGTCTTGTCTATTCATTCATCATCCATGTGGATACTTTATCATCTGTATCTAGCAGTATGAATCTAGTAAGTCCTTACTAGTGTGCATATGGAGGCTGACATGAATGCCATGTGTGCACCCTTACTGTGCATTAAGATCATACAGGCACTAACCCTGACCTCCACCATTCCCACGTACTGGTGAATTTCCTCACGTATACTCAATAGCACTATAACTATCACTATCTAACTCTGTGGCAGTAGCATGGGTATGAACTACATTACTGCATATCTGCTGCTGAACAGACAAGGCATTGCATGTTATATAAAGCAAAATGTGAAAGATGACTTTACTTGTCACCTCTGTGTACAAGAATAACAGTGGGAACTGCTACCTCAGAAAGGGTTGTCTCTTCATCAAAGAGTTCAGGGTGCGTAGACATATCTAGTGTGGAGCTACATTGTATCCCCTCCTCCTTGTTTTAATATCATTTCCTCACTATACTGAGTCGGTGAGCCTATGTCACTGCCTGTGGAGGTATCTACTTTAAGTTGGGTAGGGATGGCTATCAGTCCACTTTACAATTGTATTTTACAGTCCTGTGGCTGTGTCATGAGAATAAGTGTAATGGCATCATCAATGACAGCCATTCTGGTGTCATCATCAGCCAACTGTGCTGTACGAGTAGTAACAACTATTCCTGCTTGTAACCCTGTCAGGAAATGTGTGATGATATGGTCAATGGGATCTGTGACAAGTATATGACTTTGTATTAATAAAGGTATGATGTCCACACTTACCATCCAGTGTCAGCAGAGGAGTGCTATGGTTGATGTTGATAGAGTACTTGATAAGGAAACATTTAAGGGTTATTATGGATATACTGACCATGTCAAGTACACGTAGTCTGATATTAACATTGCCAGCCAAACACTGACCATCTGTACTACCAATATGTCTCAGAAAACACTTTTGTCAACACAACCTTGCATGATTCCTGCATCATCCTCCTCTGTATCAAGGTCATTGCCCCTTATGGAAAGCAAGTACTCCTTATCAGTTGTTAAATACTGGACACATGAAGGACCATCACTGGTGCTGCTATAGACAATTGGACTCTGCCCTGCCTTTGCCTTTCTATGGCTACCATGTTATTAGCTTTTTCCCTGCCCTGTGCCAAGATGCAGTTCCTTCTCCCTATAGTATTTATGTCATAAATCATGCTTTAGCTCACTCTACCTGCTTTGGCTCTCCTTTTCCAAAATAAAATTTTTCATACATCCTCCATGCATCCATGAGGATGCATTTTTTTTCTCAGGACTGAAGTTGTCTGTCATGTGCCTTAATTTCTTCCTGATACTGGAACATCACCCATAAAAATAATACGAGTTTAGTATTAGTTACACATTCCCACCCTATTTAAATACAGTCATTTTTTTGACATGCATTTTATTGAGGAATTGAATAATAACATAACAAAGGCAAGCATTACTTATGTACATGGCATTTATACTTATTCCCTTTGCTGTAGTAATTTTTCCCAATCCCTTTGAATTGTTCTCCATGTTATACATTTGTCGGCTTTGTTAGCCATTTGCCTGGTAATTACCTATGAGCCTATAAATTAATAGGAAACTGTAAATTCTCTTCTGGGGTATTGCTCATGTCCCTTATGGACAGAGGCAGTCTATAAAATAACTCAGGACTCCGACTCCCAAAGACCCACTACCCAAATACTACCCCAACCTACATCTGGGGAATTAAGATATAATATTGTCATGGTTTACTATCACAATGTTGAATGTGGATGCTCCACAGATGGAAAAACAAATTACAGATGTCCGAATTTCCATGTTGCCGAGCATAACATGTACCAAATTCGAATCAGTGAATGCTATTGTGCATTCGCTAATGTAAACTCAGAAAACTGCAAAGAGATCATGGTACAGTGCTGTGTGGGATATTCATCCCTTTCCTCACTGTAGTGCAATCTCAGAGTTTGAATATACAGTTATCAGGGGGTGTGGGGGGTGTGGGGGGCTTGACCTCTGCAAAACTATGATGTGAAGTATAGGAGTTTCATGTAAGTGTGCTACTATATGGCAGTCACATGCGCTGTTTGACAACAATGTCGAATCTGCTGAATTCATTCAGCAGATTCCACATCGTGTGCAGTTGGATGTTCTCATATTCAGCCTTTTCTTCGAGGTTGTAACTGGAAAAATGTTTTGCCAGTCGACATTTTAATAGTAAACCTACTGTCATATCCTGGGGATTATTGGCGAGGCTTGTAAAGACGTTTGTACCATTATCCTTGTAATCACCTATGAACCTATAAACCTATGTACCACAGCGCATTGTGAAATATGTGCCTATGAATCAGTGCTGAAAAGTTGAGGGGGAAACAGAATGAGAAGTAATTCCTCAGTTATTTAGTCCTTTAGCTGTAGGAAAGTAGCCTTAACTCTGGTCCCAAGCATTTCCGCTGACAGACATCACAGTCTCTTCTTCTTCTTCTCTTTCAGCTGTTCCCATTAGGGTCACAACAGCGGATCATCTGTTTCCATTTCTTCCTGTCCCCTCTATATTGCTCTGTCACACCAACCACCTGCATGTCCTCTCTCACCACATCCATAAACCTTACCTTAGACCTTCATCTTTTCCTCTTACCTGGCAGCTTCATCCTTAGCATCCTTTTCCCAATATACCCAGCATCCCTCCTCAGCACATGTCCAAACCAATGCAATATCGCCTCTCTGACTTTGTCTCCAAACCGTCCAACCTGAGCTGACCCTCTAATATACTAATTCCTAACTCTGTCCATCCTTGATACACCCACTCTGCCACTTCCAGCTCTGACCCCTGCCTTTTTATCAATGCCACTGTCTCCAACCCATACAACATAGCTGGTCTCACTACCCTCTTGTAGACCTTCCCTTTCACTCTTACTGGTACCCATCTGTCAGAAATCACTCTTGACACTCTTCTCCACCCATTCCACCTTGCCTGTACTCTCTTCTTCACCTCTCTTCCACACTCACCATCACTCTGAACTGTCAATCCTAAGTACTTAAACTCATCCACCTTTGCTAACTCTACTCCCTGCATCCTAACCAGTCCTTTATCCTCCCTCTCATTCACACACACATATTCTGTATTAGTCCTGCTGACCTTCATTCCTCTCCTCTCTAAAGCATATCTCCACCTCTCCAGGGCCTCCTCAACCTGGTCTCTACTATCACTACAGATCACAATGTCATCTACAAACATCCTAGTCCATGGGGCCTCCTGTCTGATCTCATCTGTCAACCTGTCCATCACCATTGCAAATAAGAAAGAGCTCAGAGCTGATCCTTGATGTAATCCCACCTCCATCTTAAACGCATCTGTCACTCCCACTGGAGACTTCAACACTGTCACACTACCCTTGTACATATCCTGTACCACTCTTACATACTTCTCTGCCACTCCTGACTTCCTCATACAATACCACAACTCCTCTCTAGGCACTCTATCATATGCTTTCTCCAAGTCCACAAATACACAATGCAACTCCTTCCAACCTTCTCTATATTTCTCCATCAACACTCTCAGTGCATACATCGCATGAAACCATACTGCTGATCACTAATCATCACCTCCCTTCTTAACCTAGCTTCCATTACTGATCAGTTTTATCCCACTGTAGTTACTACAGCTCTGCACATCACCCTTATTCTTACAAATGGTACCAAAACACTTTTTTCTTCACTTCTCAGGCATCCTATGACTTTCCAAGATTTCATTAAACAATATGGTTAAAAACTCCACTGCCATTTCTCCTAAGCACCTCCATGCTTACACTGGTATGTCATCTCGACCAACAGCCTTTCCATTCTTCATCCTCTTCATAGCTGTACATACTTCCTCCTTGCTAATCTGTTTCACTTCCTGATTCACTATCCAACCTTTTCTGTCTCTTATTCTCTTCATTCATCAGCCCCTCAAAGTACTCTTTTCATCTGCTCAACACACTCTCTTCACTTGTGAGTACATTTCCCTCACTGTCCTTCATTACCCTTACCTGCTGCACATCTTTCCCAGGTTGGTCCCTTTGTCTAGCCAATCAGTACAGGTCCTTTTCTCCCTCTCTAGTGTCCAACCTTTCATACAACTCTCCATATGCCTTATCCTTAGCCTTCGCCACCTCTCTCTTTGCCATGCTCCTCATCTCCTTATACTCCTGTCTACTTTCTTCATCTCTCTGACAATCCCACTTCTTCTTCACCAGCCTCTTCCTCTGTATACTCTCCTGTACTTCCTCATTCCACCACCAGGTCTTCTTGTCCTCCTTCCTCTGTCCAGATGTCACACCAAGCACCTTCCTACAAGTCTCCCTTACTAGCTCTGCTGTAGTTACCCAGCTATTTGGTAACTCTTTATTGCCCCCCAGTGCCTGTTTTAAATATTCCCTGAACTCCACCTCACAATGACCCTTTTTTAACTTCCACCATTTGATCCTTGACACTGCTCTCACACTTGGCCTCCTCTTCTTGATCACCAACATCATCCTCTACAGACCACCATTCTATGCTGCCTAACTATACTTTCCCCTTACCACTTTACAGTCTCCAATCTCCTTCAGACTGCCTCTCCTGCATAAGATATAATCCACCTGTGTGTATCTTCCCCCGCTCTTGTACGTCACCCTATGCTCCTTCCTCTTCTTAAAATACATATTCACCAAAGCCATGTCTATCTTTTTCGCAAAATCCACTACCATCTGACCTTCTGCATTCCTCTCCTTAACACCATACCTGCCCATAAATTCCTCATCCCTTCTGTTCCCTTCAACAACATGCCCATTTAAATCTGCTCCAACCACCAGTCTCTCACCCTTGGGTACACTCACCACCACTTCATCCAACTCACTCCAAAATTTTTCTTTCTTATCCATCGCACATCCAACTTGTGGAGCATATGCACTAACAACATTCATCATTACACCATCAGTTTCCAGCTTCATAAACATTACTCTATCCAACACTCTTTTCACCTCCAAAACACTCTTGGCATACTGTTCCTTCAGGATAACCTCTACCCCATTTCTCCTCCCATTCACACCATGATAGAAACATTTGAACCTGCCTCCTATACACCTGGCCTTACTCCCATTCTATCTGGTCTCTTGCACATACAATATATCAACAGTCTACAGCAGCCATTTTTACAGATATCAAGGTAGTGAACAAATCATTAAATATGACACTTTAGAGAGCCAGAGCAATTGCACATATAATACTTCTGCAAAATGTCCCACCTGTACCAGTAGTCATAAACTAATCCTGAAGATGTTACAGTCAAATGCACTGATAACGCTCTATTTCCAACAATTGTAACATAACTGTGCCAATTCTGCCTGGGGGTGGGGGATTAATAGAGCAAATCATTAAGAAGATAACCCCCTGACTGAAGGTGATGACAGAATGCCCTTATGTTCCCTGCATGGTCACAGCCTGATTAGAAAAACTCTGGGGGCATAAGAACAAGCTGCATGACACGGAGCACTGGATAGACACTATAGGAAAAAGCAACTGGGCAAAAAGTACTTCAAAAAAGTTTGATGACAGTTTGGTCCAATTTAAAAAGTTCTTATACAAATTAGACAGTGCTATACTTAGCTCTATGAATCACATCATAATGGAAATGTGGAAATGCTTTTATTGGTTTGGAAAGTTTCTACTGCTGTGGACAGGCCACAAGGTGCCCATGCATGCTCATATGTGAAGTTTGAGTCTTAGCCTAATGGTGAAATGTGGGTGGATGTGGAACCTATATGGAAATATACCTTCTTTTCTGTGCTGAGCAGAAGCCTGTACAGAGTGTAAGATTCCAGAGTGACGTCATACCTTAGAAGTTTCGGTTTCATACTTAACTCTTCATTCTTATTTGAGCCTGGCAGAGATAACATGTACTCTGTAAATGTTCAGAGATGTGCTCTAAATCTAATCTGAGAAGGAGACCAAGATTATCAATCATCTGCTGCAGGTATCATATTTGCAAAAGGTATAAGTGACAGCTAGTGCACCTGGAAAAAAACTGAATATATGCTGTAGATGGAAATGGGAGATGAGCTGTTTACACCCAATGGCATACCCCTGTGCAGAAAGCTATGCAGGCATAGGTATGATGACCAGCAGAGACAGAGAGGAAACCAGCTAGCCCAGTGGTTAGCAGAGGTCCAGCTGAGGAGGCCAGAGATCCGTAATAAGTATTCCTTTTCTTTTGTATTAAAGTACGTAGGAGGGCTTCACATAAAGTAGGGACGTTATAGTAACTGTGGTAAACCGATTGTTTCATGGGCATAACTGTACTGAAAACATTTGCATATCCCATACACTGAAAAACTACTTGATGACTTGTGATTCATTTTTGTTTTAAAGAAAATCAGTTTGATTGTACTACTGATATTAATTGGTCTTCAATAACAACCATGTAATGCTACTGTTGTTTTCTGTTAATTCTATTATCCATGCTGCATTACCATGGTCATAACTCAGTTTGCTTGCTGCAATTTATATTCTGAAATGTAGTTAATACAGAGGATTATGAGTGGGTCATCAGTCATAACCAGCTTATTATATATTCAAGACATGTATGCCAATAAATTTACCTTGAGTGTGAAGCTAGTCAACACTGGCAGAATTAATTGTTTATTACAATACTCGATCTTATCAATTGAAGCCAGGAGTGCTTAACAATTGTTATGATCGGGTTTGTGCTATAGAAGTGCTTAACTAATTTCTCTTTTTCCCGTTATCAGAGCGTAATCAACTTATTTCATGTACTGCAAATTTATTACTTATATGTTGCTCTTCCAAGGCACAGCACCTTTCTGTAAGACATGCAAAAACACACAAAAGAACCAAATAACAAAAAAACAATAAATGACTGGAGTAGAAAAAATCAGAAGTCACTAATAAATGATTTAATGTGTTTCGTTCACTTTTAATCCACCATGAACTTCATTAGAATAACCATTACAAACTCTGTTCAGATTTGAATACCTTTTCAAATGAAAGCCATGTGACTTTATCACCCAATACTAAAATTCGGACTTTATAATCCTTAAAAAAGTATTACAAATAAAATGTCAGGCATCATGTTTCTGCAGGGGGGTAAGCCCCCCTGCACCCCCCAAGTAGGGGGCTGTGCCCCCCCATATCCCCTGCTACTTAAATATACCAACTCCGAGATTGCAGAACAATGAAGAGAACAGTAAAGTTACCATTCCGCACTGTTGGGTGATCTCAGTTGTTTAGCTTTGAAATTTCAAAACTTTGAACATCTGGATGTCGGGATTCTGATGTTCAAAGTTTTGAGATTTCGAAATTACAAAGTGGACCCGCTGTGGCTCATTGCTTATATTGACAGATTTACATGTTTCATTTGTTAATATATAAGTTAAGGAAGACAGGATAAAATGCAGGATGGAGGTGTTATACTGTAGAAATTGTACAGCTGTGTTGCCAAACCAAATCTATATGGGGATCTCTGAAGAACTATTAAATACTACACTTCTTTGAAGAACACATAATTCACTATTAGGTTCAATAATTTCTTCTTTTTTCTCTTATTTGCTTTTATTTTCTTATTACAGAAGAGGTTGAGTACAAACCTAGCACATTATCAATGAAAACTGGTTCCCAGAACCTGTAAGTATTGTTGACCATCAAGACTAAAATACAAAACTGCAAATAAAATTAAGAATATGCAATTAAACTGAATACCTGTCTAACCACTGATTACAATATATCAAGCCGTCACTCTAACAGCTATAGTAAGTGATCAGCAAATGCAGATTCTGTGAGGTTTATTTCATTTCAATATAGAAATTCCAACCCAGGGGTTCAATAACTTGTGTGTGTACACATTGCATTAAGCCTACATGTTTCATTTGCATGAGCACAATTACCAGCAGTGCTCAGTGAATATGTAGGCTCCTAAGAAGCCCTACATGTTAAGCAGCACCTCTTCATGGCAAAAACACCTACTAGCTGCCACACTGAGGTGAAGAGACACTCAAGCACACAATATAAACAACAGGTTGTAAATAAACTCAACCCCAGTAAGCAAAAGTCAACTTGAAATACATAATTAAGAGTCAGGGGAGCTTAACAACTAACATAGTTATATATAAATAGACTAATGTACAAACACCACTTATTGATCATTATTGATAACTAGAAGCAATCGTGACCACTTAGGAACACAACCAAGTAACTCAAAGGAAATACTGAAAAAAAGGATATAAGAGGGACACAGCAACACTGAAACAAAGGCAGTAAATGCGATGCATGTAAAATGATGTTAAATTGGAGAACTGAGTTAACAGTTGTCAAGGAAAGTAGATACATTAGTGTATATTGCATATACTGCAGGTAGGGCACATCAGTTATGTATCCAGAAAGTTACATGTTGTAACAAACATCTTATGCTGTTCCCCCCTCCATCCACCTATCATTTAAACACTGCACTCAACTCACAAACTGTTTATTTATTTAACATTTGTTTACTGGAAGGGTCTGACTGGACCAGAATGTGCCCATTTTCAGTGGATGCCTTGTCAAAAAGCTGCTCAATCACAGTCTTTCAAAAATCAAGTATATATAGTTTAGGTTCATATGTGTGTACTACGCTAATGGCCCTGGAGCCTTTACAAGCCAAGCCCACAGAAGTACCCTGTGCCTGACATTAGTTCCCAGTGCCTCTATCAAGTAGAGTCACTGGAGTGATCCCCGGGGTGAACCTTCTCTTTCCCATCCCATTCATCAAGATTTCTCTTGAAGAGGGCCAGTAAGGTGCTCTGCTTGACATGTATGGGAAGTCTATTCAAGAGCATGGGCAGTCTCTGGGTTATGAACTTCTCCCTCCAGCATGTTTTGTTGATTGTGGTAATGAGGTTGAGGTCTCTGGAGCATGTGATGTGGAGGAATTGGGATTTCTTAAATGTAGCACTTCTAACAGAGCTGGGTCAGACATGGCTTTGTAAGTTAAGCAGAGATTGCCTCTTAGTAGACAATATGAGACAGAGAATAGCTGTTTTTTGAGTATATCCATGTAGGACATGTGTTTAAGGTCTAGGATCCTCTTCGTGAGGCACTTTTGTGGTATTTCTAGCTGTTGCATGTGTCTAGTGAGGTACATGCCAAATGGGGCATTATACTCGATGATTGACCTAATGAGGGACTTGAAGAGAGAGATGATGACCTCTTTCTTCCTGGATGCAAAACCCTTGGTAATGAGATGTGCCACATAGAAGGACTTTCTGACCTCAGTGCCAATGTGGTGGTTGAAGGAGAGGTTGCTGTCAATCTGTGTCCCCAGATCTCTTATAACACCTTCAGTGTTCAGTGGGCTCCCATCAATGTGATAATTAGTGGGAACTAAGTTGTTTTCTAAAGGGGATGATGATGCATTTTTTGGCATTAGCTTAAGGCCATGGTTTCAACACCAGTCATTGGTCTCAGTGAGGCCTTCCTGTAGGATGTCTACATCACTTGGGGAGTTAATAATGGCTCCCAGCTTACAGTAATCTGCGAACTTGGTCAGCCAGAGTCCCTCCATGTTGGCCTGGACTTCTGAGATATAGATGCCAAACAAGAGAGGACCCAGGACCATTCCTTGTGGGACTCCACTTGTGACTGGTCGGCAGTCTGACTTGCAGTCTGCTACTTTCACACTGTGGGCTCTATTTGTAAGCCAATTTGCAACCCACCTAGTGATATAGGGATTGATGCATAGTTTGGTGAGTTTATCAATAATTCCTGAGTGGGGAATGGCATCAAAGGCCTTGGCCAGATCGAGGTAAGCTGTATAAACTACCTTGCCCTCATCCACAGCTCTGGTGAGTGACTCAAGGAAGTCAACCAGGTTGAGCAGGCATGATCTACCTTTCACAAAACCAAATTGCGTGGGATCTAGAGTCTGGAGATTCCCTATATCCTTGTTAATTAGCTCCATGATGATGCGCTCCATAGCCTTCCATATCGGACTCATCAGGCTAATGAGGTGATAATTCCCAGGGTCTGTAGTCACTCCCCCTTTATGGATAGGGATAACTGTAGCAGTGTGCCATTCAGTAGGAACAAAGCCTGTGGTGAGGCTGTGATTGAACAGGGCACACAGATGTAGTGCCAGTTCACTTTATAGTTCATGTAGAACACATCCTGGGATATTGTTGGGTACCATGGAAGCTGTATTCTTGGCCTTGGACAATGCAGCTTTTACCTGTGCTGCAGTAATGACGGGTGCCCGGCATTCCTCCGGTATTGTGAGTGGTCCTTTGGGGGGGAGGGGTAAAGTTGGCACTGAATCTGCCAGCCAGTATGTTGGCAATATCTGTTGGCTCGGTATAGGAGGCACCATTGTGCAGTAACTCAGAGCAAGCCTGGGTATTGCTGTGGAGGTTCTTGATATAACTATAGAAGGCTTTGTGGATGTTTTTAGTGTCTGACAAAGTATCATGTTACATTATAAAATATAAGAGTGAAACATGTTATAATGAGAAAAACAGAACATATATTTCATAGTAGAGTGCAATGAAAAACAGTAACATGAGATGGAGAAAATATGTGAGGAAAAAGTAATTAGACATATCATGTATTACATAGATTAGTATGTGATACATTATTATCACATACTGATCTATGTAACAAGATACAATCACAGTATGTTACTCTATGCATTTAAGAAAGGGACTTTTTTGTCAGTTTTTCACAGTTGTGACTATAGAAAGGATGATTTTATAGTTAAAATTGTCTTAGCAAAGCATGTGTTGTATAGGAGTGTAGATTACATAGTTGTGGATGACAGGCATGAAATGTCAATGTGTTGAAAGGTGTTTGTTATAACCAAAAAGGATAGAAATAAATTGATGCAATGTTGTTGTGTCACCTCACAACTATAGCTCTCATTACTTTCACACAGACCATAGCCAAAGCTCGTAATGAAAACAAACTATTTCTAGTCTCTTCTTCAATTTATCCAAAGCTTTCAACACAGTCTCTCACAATGTGCTTCTAGCTAAACTTAAAAGTCTTCATCTTTCACATTCTACCATACTCTGGGTCACTAGCTATCTGACTGATAGACTCCAGTCTGTCAGATGGCTAACAGCCTTCTCTCCTTTCTTTCATTACATACTGGTGTCCCCCAAGGCTCTATTGTTGGGCCCTTCCTCTTTGACATCTTTACAAATTATCTTCTCACTGCCTGCCTCCATTCCTCTCTCATCCAGTATGCAGAGGATTCCACTACAATATCTTGTCCTGACAGTCTTCTCTACCTACTATCCATTACCCAAGACTCACTTCTGTCTGTTGAAAAATGGCTAACCAGCAATGAACACTTACTTAACCATAAAAAAAACTTCTTTTCCTTCCTAATTCTCTACAACATTGCAAAAGCTCCTTCTCTATCACATCTCTCAATAATACAATTAGCTCTGTCGAATCCCATACCAAACTCCTTGGCATTGTTATAGATGACCAACTTAAGTTTGACATCCACATTCTACGGTCAACCAAAAAGACTCACCAAAAGTTAAGCCTGTTATACAGGAATAAAAAAATATCTCACTAAAGATACAAAATACTCACTGGCCCACGCTTGTCTATTACCTACTCTCTTTTATGCTGCCCCTATCCTCACCAAGCTACAAACCAACCTCATGGCCAAACTTGAATCCACTTACAATAAAATAGCTAGATTAGCTGCAAATCTTTCTTACTGCTCTCGCCATGGCACTGCCCTACAAAATCGTCTTTGGCCAGAAGCTCAAAAGCAACTTCTACTTTCACAACTCTACCTCACATCCTCTGTTATATCAAATCCATCCTGCTGCCCTGCTATCTCTACACTAATCTCTCCCTACACCCATAAGCTTTGCCTTCATAGTGCCAACCAACATCTCCTAGAAGTATATAAGCCCAAGAAACAAATTGGCAAACTGCTGTATAGTTACTCAGTTGCTAGCTCCTGGAATAAACTTCCCCGACATAATAGCTATTGCAACCAATTTCTCTTTCAAAAAAAAGCTAAAAGGTTACATGCTCACATCTTGGTCTTGTCCATGCCTCAGTCCAACTTGACCTTACTACCCCTCCTCTATCTTTTTCTCCCTTATCTCTGTTAATACTATGTTAGGTCAACCCTGCCCCAAATATCTTTCTTTCTTTAGATAAACTACCTTAATATCATAAAACTGCATGATGACAAATCATCATTGCATATATTAATCCTGTTATTGTTGCCAATTGAAAACTACAGCACATCTCCCTATTGTTTATACAACTACTGCATGTGTTTATTTAGAAGTTTGTTGAAAATTTTTATTCCATAGGAAGTCTTTATTGTTAGTGTTTGCTATATTCTGTATTTGTATATTTGTTTTTAATCTGTGTTTGCGGAGCGTTTCTCCTCGGGTCTCTGCAGAAAAAGGGTTCCTTGCCCAGTCAGACTAACCTGGTTAACAAATGTCAAATAAATAAATAAATAAATATTCCTTTGCTGGAGTTGTACAGCTGCCCATATAAGTCCACAATATACAGAACTGTGTATTACCTGCATGCACCAGTGGCAAACTCTTGCTACAGCTGTGAGGTAGAACATATGTGGGTTGCAAACGCCTACCTAACTAGGTACACAAGCTACAGTATGCGGTATCAATTGCATGAGTCACAAGAGAAGTCTTCCTACAACTGTGAAACAGGGTATATTTAAAGCCATGACATTAATGGTGTTGCAAGACATATGTATGGCTTTGAATTAATTGAAAGAGTGATATAATCTGTCTCAAGGTTTTGCAAGATGGTAGGTGTATCAAATCACGTGTTGCATAATCCAGTCATTTCTGTGACTATAGAAGCACACACATGTAGAATATTTAGAGAATGCCAGATTCAAAACTCATGGCTTACTAAGTCCACAAGCTACAGAGCATTGTACCATTTCATGATGCCCCTGGAGAAGGCTTACTACATGGTAGAGAATCACATTTCAACAAATGGGAAAGCAGTTGTCTGTGCTAAAACTGACAGAATGTAATGAAATATCCCTCTCTGGCTATTCATCAGATATGTGGGTGACACCATTCTTACCTACATGTATATTTACACACACTGACGCAACTGTGTGTAAGGATTAATGTCTGGATTTGCACTGACTACCTATGTGAGATCACAAGCTAGAGAACATTGCATGAACTACAAGCATCACAAGAGAAGTTTGATTATAACTAAGATATAGTGCACATTTGAAAGGGTGACATCATCACTGGTTTGTAGGGTGATGTGTGTGTGTTAAAAGGGACTGAAAGTGGTGGAATGGTTCCCCTCCTAATGTAAAGATTCACATCAGATCAGTGGGTGATGTCATTCCTACTTAGCACTAGAGAAACATACACAATTATAGAAGTTAGTCACTGCTGAATTCAAACCACCTACCAATCTAAACAACACACTTTCAATAACAAGTACCATAGGAGAAATCTTAATGGAAGTGTGAGACAGGGCACATTTGTAAGGATGACCTCATCAGTGTGCAGCAGAACAATTGCTCTTGTTAAAAGTGGAAGAAATTGATGAGGAAACCCTCTTTCACTGCATATGTCCATCCTGAGTGAAATGGTGCACTTCAGATCTGTTGTTCAAGCCATATCCACCTGACATTAGAGACTCTCATACCAGTTCCATACTGTTGGATTCAAACCACCTACTTAAATAGAGTAAACAGTATCAACTGTAAGTAGCACAGGAGATGTCTGATTACAAGAGCGAGATAGTGCACATTTGAAAGAATGACCTCATCAGTGTGTTGTAGAGATGTCTTGGCTAAAACTGAAGAAACTGATGACGGAGCCCAGTTTAAATGTTTCTTCTGAGTGAAAGTGTCCACATCAGATGTGTGGGTGAAGCCTGTCATACCTAGCACTACAGACACACATTCCAGTTCCTCAGTGTGGGATCTGAACCGCATACATATATCTAGTCACATGGTGTGGAATACCCAATATCAATCACAAGTGCCACAGGAGAAGTCTGATTTTAAGTGTGAGATACTTTACGTTTGTAAGGACAACCACATCGGTGTGTTGCAGAGAAAACAGTTTGCATCAGAAGTTTGGGTGAAAAGGAATGTGTCTTGTCAAGCAAAAAAATACAGCACTGTGTTGATCACAAGTAATTATATACAGCTCAGATACATTATATACCCTTTCATTCATGACATCGTTGTGGTGTGAGTGAGATGTAGCTGCTGCATATTATGGTGAATTAACCATGTCTGTCAGTGATGGATGATAATCACAGCTGTGAAATATTAGATTGAAAACCAAGCATTTCTGACTGTTCAACTCAGGATGATTATATGCAAATCTGCATCATTTATTGTGTCATGATCAGTATTTCCTCATGCTTAGACAATGTGCAATGTAAACAAACAGCATACAAGTCAAACATAAGATAGTACAGTACTTAACATCACTCAGCATGTATGTATGCAAAGGTCCCACACAGCTGTGCATCATTTGCAAGTATAATGTGTTTGGAGTGCAAGCATAATTTACAGTATGCAGGGTTTAGACAGCATCACAGTGAAATCAACATATCTCGAGTAAAACAGTCCAGTACAACATATACAATTAATACTAGACACTATCATTACTTTATATTTGTCAAAGCCTCTTCCAGAAGTTCACTAATAACAAGCTCATTTGCATAACTAATGGCAAAGTATTAGCATATATGTGCATATTTATCGAGGCTTTGCACTTACAATAAGTATTAGCAATGACCTTTGGTGCGCCATGCCAACCTTCATGTAAATAAAGTGTATAGATATATAGACTGTTCTGATTCAGATCTATTTCATAAATATGTGTTATGTTAATGTTCTCTATGTCATGATTTACACATTTGTCATGATAATGGCAGTAAAGTACTTATATAGATAATACATACTTATTATATAGATAATACAGATGAATATTGAGACTGTTCTCATATCTGATGACTGCCCATAGATTTAAGATTGTTAACTACACAAATCCTGGATTTGACTAGAAGTCCTGCATTTATGCAGATGTTTTTGCTTTATTTTTGAAGATTGTAATATTATTGTTCTTAAAATGTTTTGTAATAAGTTGGAGCTTTTCTCTCTGGGCCTTTGCTGAAAATGGGCTTCTACCGAGTTAGACCTTCCCAGTGATCAAATGCCAATAAATAAATAAATGAAACTGTGAAAACAGTATGAAGCAAGGAAGTATGTGTGGAGCATACTTCATAACAGTAATAACAAATGAAATATCCCATACAGTCTACATTCTGTCCTACAGTCTATTCAACATATAGGATCATAGGATCATAGGAGGTAACTAGGCTAATGGCTCTAGGGCCCTTACAAGCCTACCCAACTTCAACCCATGTTCTCAAGGGTGTCTGGTTCAAGCAAATACTAAAATCAGCACCTATTGCTCATGTTCAAGACGGACACAGGTATGATAAGATATGTCTCCTCATAGTGATATCAGTATGCCTTTCCATAGGACAGCAAGGCTAAGCACAGCTGCATGAGGGGCAGCGGACTAATGCATCCCAAGATGTGAACTACCATTTACCGTGAGTTACAATTGCTGTCAGTCAGGCATCATGCAAATGCTGAGGACAAACAACGGTGAGGCAGGCGGAGGGTACAGAGAGAGACAAAGCGAGCGAGAGAGAGAGAGAAAGACATAAAAATATTTTTGTTTCTGGCCCATTCCTGGACATCTTTGCAGTGAGTTACTAATGTTTATCGCAATAATATTTATGTCATTCTTTGTAAAATAAAGTTTGTTCCAATAGGGAGCAAGCACAGGCAGGATAGTAAAAACATGAAAAAGTCCTAACCAGTTTACCAGTGAGTTGATAAGATATGTAGCCAGTGATTACACACATGATATTAATATGAAAAACATCAAATAATGTTTGACTTACTACTGGATTTGAACCCTTGACCCTATGCAAAAATGCATTTCAGAGACCTGGACGTTATCAGAATACCACATAGGAACTTATTGAACAATTGAAGGGACATTGAAAAATAGAGTGACGCAAAGGAGAATAAAGGCTACAGCTCCATCACAGTAATAACAATTGTCACATTCATTTAGGTGTACATGACATCCAGCAGTCTAATAAATATGTAAGAGTGACTGTCTCACAATCGTGCTGTCAGGATGTATTTCCATAGTATAAGGGTGTTAAAAGCACATTTGTGAGCCAATAACAATGGTAGTGCAGTTGAATGCCATAGAACATAAAACCATTTATCATCACTCAGCATTTGATGTGTGATGCCAAGTGTCACACAAATGCAGAGGACAGAAATTGAAGAAACCTGTCATAGATATTTGCACTGTAAGTTGTGCATCTTGATGGATATTCAGTGTTAGCTATATTGTTAATTTATCAATTAAGCATACAGTCTCATATAATCTCAATAATCATGCACTCAGAGAGGAATTTCTTGCTGTCTTTTGAAAGCTTATGTCTGCTTAACAAAAGCATTCTAACAATTTATGTCTAGACTGTGCAGTTTCAAAGATATGACAATTTGAGAAACTTTAATAAAAATATAATTCAGGTCTTGTTCATAGGTTCATAGGTTCATAGGTAGGTACTAGGCAATCTGCCCGAAGGCATTTATAAGCCTAGCCAGAATGTATTGGCTTTCGCTTCCTCCTTAGATTAGTTCCCTGTGCCTCTGTCCAGCAGCACTATTGAAGTAATCCTCGGGGTAAACTTTCTGTTTCTCATCCACTCGTCAATGTTTCTCTTGAAGAGTGTTAGCGAGCAGCTCTGCCTGATGTTCCCAGGAACTATCGACCTATTAGCCTGATGAGCCTGGTCTGCAAGGCCATGGAACGTATCATCATGGAACTCATAAACAAAGACATTGGTAACCTCCAAACCCTGGATCCCACCCAGTTCGGGTTTGTGAAAGTCAGATCATGCCTCCTGAACCTGATCGACTTCTTTGAGGCAGTCACCAAAGCCATAGATGAGGGTAAGGTGGTTCACACAGCCTATCTTGACCTCGCCAAGGCTTTCGACACCATCCCCCATTCTGAAATTATAGCTAAACTCACTAAACTAGGTATAAATCCCTACATCACAAGATGGGTTGCCAACCAACTCACTGACAGAACCCACACTGTAAAAGTTGCAGATTCCAAATCTGACCTCAAAGCAGTGGCAAGTGGAGTAGCACAGGGTTCCGTCCTGGGAGCTCTCCTGTTTGGTATCTACTTATCTGAAGTAGAGGCTAACACAGAAGACATCTGGCTAATGAAGTTTGCAGATGACTGCAAACTAGGAGCCATAGTCAAGTCCCCAAATGATGTGGACATCCTACAGAAGGGCCTCGCTGAGACAGATGCCTGGTATCAGAGCCATGACCTCAAGCTCATTGCCAAAAAGTGCAGTGTCATCCCCTTTGGTAAAAACTCTGTACCCATGAACTACCACATAGGCAGCAATCTACTATGTGGTAGTTTGTGGGTGCTTTGTTTTTTCCAAAGGGGATAACTATGCACTTTTTGGCATTTAGCTTGAGGCTATGGCTTTGACACCAGGTGTCTGTTTCAATGAGACCTTTTTGGAGGATGTCTGTGTCAGCCAGAGAGTCAATTATAACCCCTAGTTTGTAGTCGTCGGTGAACTTGGTCAGCCATAGTCCTCCTGTGCTTGCCTGTACCTCTGAGAAGTATATGCCGAACAGAAGGGGTCCTAGGACTGAGCCCTGGGGAACACCACTTGTAACCGATTTAGAGTCAGACCTAGCTCCCACAACTCTTACCATGTGGGTTCTGTCCGTGAGCCAGTTGGTAATCCATCTCGTGACATAGGGGTTTATGTTCAGGCTGGTGAGCTTGTCGATAATACCAGAAAGGGGAATGGTGTTGAAGGCCTTTGCAAGGTCTAGGTAGGCTGTGTGGATTATCTTTCACTCGTCTATAGCCTTGGTAACTGTCTCAAAGAAGTCCACCAGGTTTAGGAGGCATGATCTGCCCTTAACAAAGCTGAACTGGGTAGGGTCCAGTGTTTGGAGATTCCCAATGTCTCTGTTAATGAGATCCATGATGATGTGCCCCATAGCCTTGCAGACCAAGCTAGTCAGGCTTATAGGGCGATAGTCCCCGGGGTCTGCTGTGGCTCCACCTTTGTGGAGTGGAATAACCGTTGCTGTGCACCACTCTATGGCACACAGGCACATAGCCTGTGGAGAGGCTGAGTTTGGACAGTGTGTTTAAGTGAGGGGTTAATTCATCTTTGAGCTCATGTAGGATGCAGTCTGGGACACCATCAGGTTCCATTGATGCTGTGTTTTTGGCTTTGGAGAGGGCTGTTTTAACATGAGTGGCTGTGATTTCAGGGGCACTACATTCTTCTGGTATTGTTATGGGCCCTTTTGGAGGAGGGGGGGGTGAATTTTGCACTGAACCTGTCTGCTAGGATGGTGCAATATCAGTCGGTTTAGTGTATTTTGTGCCGTTCTGCACTAACTCCGATCAGATCTGAGAATTGCCACATAGATTCTTGACATAGCTAAAGAATGCCTTCTGGTTATCTTTGGAGTCCTTGGCAATTTTTCTTTCGAAGCTAGCCTTGGATGGTTTTATGAAGGATCATAGTTTTTTGCTGATACTGATCAGGGATGTCTTCCCTTCTTGGGATTTTACTCTTTTCTGTACTAGTTTCCTCCTTCTATTGTATAGCTTGTTTATGGCAGGGGTTCACCAGACTGGTTTCCTTTTCTTGGAGGAGTGAGTCTTGGTTTTGCTTGGGATAGCATGATCCATGCATTCTTGTAGGTGACTGTAGAGTGCATTAGTAAAGGATTTTGCAGCTTGGGCAGTGCTATCCTTTAGCTTTGAAACTTTCCACCTCGGTCTTAAGTAACGTGAAGTTTGCTTTTGAAAAGTTTTTCACAGTGGTTTCTTTGACCAGGGATGGGGGCGGAATGTGGATATCCAGAGTGATTAGTTTATGGTCAGATCTAACCAGCGAGGGTTTGACCTCCGGTGTGGAACACCGGTTGACCATGTTGGTGATGACCAAGTCCAATATGTTGTCACCTCTGGTGGGGTTGTTGACCAGTTGATCCAGGGTGTTTGAGTTTATAAATTCTAGGAAATGTTGGGCAAGGGAGTTAGTACTTGAGTAGTTCTCCCAGTTAATGTTTGGGTGTTTGGTAGGACCTTTATGTTTCTCAGTGTTTGCAGAAATGCTCAATAGGGGTTCTGGGACATAGTGGGTGATCTGTAGCAAGCTACAATTTGAATTGCAGTTTTGCCCGTTGTTAGTTGCACATGGATGAGCTCTGAAGCATCGTGCTGTGCCACTAACCTGGAGATGTGGGTATCCTTGATGAATCTGGATATGCCCCTGCCTTTTGTATTTTGGTCCGGGTTTTGTGGCCGAAATGTATGGTATGAGTTCTAGCCTGGTAGTGATGGGGTGCTCTCTGGAGCCTTAAACCAGGTTTTTGTTACTGCACATATATTGATTTTCTCCATACTGAGGAGTGCCTCAAGTGCATGCATTTTGAGGTTTAGACTTCTGGCATTGAGTAGCATTTGTGCCTTATAATATATTATAGCATTTGTAGAAAGACTGTGAATGATCTGACTGTTTTCACTGGATAGAATGCTTCTTACTGATAACATTGCTATTTGTACTGTTTTGATAGCTTTTATTGTTCACAAAATATGTACATTTGTTTATTTTATACATTTTAAGTTGATTTTTCAGAAAATACTCTGATACACAAAGAAGTGTATAAGCTGCTAGAGATGTGATATTCCACACTGCATAGGTGTTAAGTTAATGTTTTATTATAAATAAATAAGGTTTGGTAACAGACTGATTTGTCCAGGGACATCTTCAAGTGGGGCTAGATAAATATAGTAGCAGAAATTAAGAGGATGGGGGTGAATAGGTTTAAATGGAAATGAGGGATGATTGAGAGGAAATTAGGTAAGGGTAGTGAGGGAATTAAAGTGTTTTAGGCAAGTGTAACTGGTGTAGGAATCACATTTTTGGTGTGAACTTGCTACTGCAGGTTCTTACGTCCATGATGATCTGTGGGGATGTTGCTGCAGGTAGGCCTTGGACTGGGTTTGGTGGGGCAGACATTCAGTCCATGCTGTGGCTGGTGGATTGTCAGATGGTTGAGTACTGTTTTGGTGTTGAGTTGGTACATATTCCTGAGTGCTGGAGTGGTTGCTGGGGTCCGGATTTGTTCTCTCTCTCTCTTCTTGGGAGCTTCTATTGGAGTGGAAGGCTGGTATCATGGCTGGGGATGGTAGGGCTGCTGAGAATGGCAGGCAGCAGGGTCACAATGGTAGTTTGTTTAAGCCTTTAACTAATGTATGTACTTTGCAGGGGGTTCACTTTGTAATTTCGAAAGCCCAAAATCTCAAGTTTCAAAATACCTATCCCAGAAACTCAAGATTTTGGCATCTTTAAATTACAAAGTAAAAAAAAACAAACAATAAAAATACTAAAAACTGTTTTTGCCCCCCTGCACCCCCCACACCCCCTGCAACTTAAATATACCATCTCCGAGATCACGGTACAGTGGAGAGAATGGCATATCAGGGTACAGTGGAGAGAATGGTAATACCATTCTTTCCACTATACCGTGATCTCGTACATGTTATATTTAAGTTGCAGGGGGTGTGGGGGTGCAGGGGGGTCTTGCCCACCTGCCAAAACATTGTTTTAGTTAGTTTTTTTTTTGCACCACTTTGTAGTTTTGAGATTCCAAAATCTCGAGTTTCTGGGATTGGTATTTTAAACTCGAGATTTTGGGCTTTCGAAATTACAAACTGGACCCATTTTGCAGGTCGGGTAGTGCAGTTGCAAGCTATTTCAGTTCCTCATTCACCCACACACACACACACACACACACACACACACACACACACACACACACACACACACACACACGTTATCATGGTAGTACTTTTTTTTTTCTTCCCAAGTTTTAGAAATGTGAACACTGAGAAAAGGAAGCATAGGGGGATGGGCAAATGAGTAAAGAACACTTTGGGTGAATTGTAGTATCATGCGATTTCACCGAAACATCAGTGGAGACATGTCCTCAGTCAGAGAAGAAGGCAGAGAATTTGTTACATATTAAAGGACTTTACTCAACAAAAGCAAAAACTATGTGTACTGTCATAGATTTATCAATGAACGAGATGCCCTTGTAATGAAGATCTTTTGCATAGCCACAAATTTTAGTAGAAAATAAAGTAACAGTTTACCTAACAGGATGTTGGTGATGGGCATGGCTTGGTTTGGTGCCTGGGGCCATGGTGGAGCACAGTCCTTATCCCATGGTCATTGGTCAGTGGTTGTAGGTAGTTGTGTGTGGAACTCCATATCTTTAGTCTCTCGATGGGACTTGAAAGCTATGGGTGTGCATGTTCACTTTTGGGTTAGTTTGCAGGTGAAGCTGAATAGCTTTTCATGGGCCAAGTGAGATTGAGTAGCGTCTGCCTCTGCGCATACGAGGCAGGGGTGGCTTGTGCTACTGGGCTGCAGGACTGCAGCCCCCCCCCCCCAGCTGTAAAACATGAAAATAAAACAAAAATAAAATAAAATAACAAGAATGAAAAAATAAAAATCAACCACAAGTCCTAGAACATCGCACATGTGCACTCGTGGCATTTCCCGATATTCGGACTGCTGGTGAACCAGTCTGGAGCATGCGCACAAAATCCAGACTGCCTCCACCAGCAGTCCGGATTACGAAGGCAACATGCAAGTCCAAATTTTCCCAGCAGTCTATGCAGTTAGAACTGCATAGACTGGAAGGGGATCAGATTGCAACATCCACAGGCAGGCTGAAGCTGGTGCTCTCGCGGGAAGGATAGGATGACGAGGCTGGTGCTCTCGTGGGATGGACAGGTCGAGCAGGTGTGTGAATCTCCTACTTGGGGCTGACGACTTGTTTGGCTCAGGTAGGTTGTTTGTGTGGATCTGGCGACTTGTTTGACTCAGGGTGTGTGTGTGTGTGTGTGTGTGTGTGTGTGTGTGTGTGTGTGTGTGTGTGTGTGTGTGTGATGCCCCAGTTGCTACATGGTGGTGGGTAGAGTATAAGGCTTGAATCCTGTACCTTGGGCCCAAGTGGCAAGAGCCTGAATTTCCTACCCACCACCATTTTTAAAAAAATTGCAGATGTTTGCCTCACATTTGTTCTGTTCTGTTCCTCATAAAATCTCTGGTTTCTGTATTTTTGTTTCTTAACATAGCCCGTGGTGCAGTGGTAGCATTGTTGCCTGACAGCTACAGATTGTCTGGTTTGATTCTTGGTTGGGGTGCCTTCTGTGTGAAGTCTGCATGTCCTCCCTGTATTTGTGTGGGTTTGCTCTAGTGTCCTCAATGGATATTTGAAATTTGTCCCTATTTTTGGAACTGTATTCCCCCATTATTGGCTTTGTCTAGGTTTTTTGTGCCAAGGTTGAGAACTATGGTGATAACTCACTGAATATGTTTGGGGGCTGTATTTGTTCAGGTGTTTTGTGCTAATCAGCTATGGTGAGAACTGAATTCACTAAATGGTAGCGATTTAAGTTTCAGTCTTCCTTTTGTTCATGAAACAGATGATTTGGCATAGTGGTATGTTGTTCTGACAGTTTTGCACAGGGTCCTGGGTTCAATACTTGGCAGTGAAATGTATGGTGGTAACACAGCATTTTATTCTAACAACTTTCCAACATTATACAAGCAATGTTTAAAATGTGTCTCTATTTTTTGGTCTTTTGCCCCTGCTAAAGTTTGACTTTTTCCAGATTTCTTCTGCTGCAAAGTTCAGAGATACAGCTGAGTGTCAAGCAGATTTTACAAGAAGCTGAGAGCTGCAGGGGAACAAATGTTTAGTGCTGCTTATGCCTAGTCTGCTTGCTTTGTTAATAGCACAATAGGTAGTGTACTTGCGTTTGATGCAGAAGGCTGTGGGTTTACTTCCACGGTAGGTAGATGTATTGCTGATACTGCACTGTATTGTAAAGGGGGTGGATATTGCAGTCCTTTTTGGTGAAGATACCTAGTAACTATGAACCTGTTATCAGTTTGCCATCCATTCCCTATTGCAATATTACTAGCTTATCATTTTTTTAATGCAACTTAGGCAATTTATTCCTCAAGGGCAGCAGGCACTTTATTTGTAGATGAAACAATGAAATATAAAGTTGTTTGCTAGCAGCAACCTCTTCATTAGTTAGAGATTTCTTTAATGTTGAATTATTTAGATAACTTTTAATTCTTCAGAGATTGTGCATATTTGCTGATACTGGTGGACTGTGGAAGTTTGAGTAGACTTTTATGATAGAAATGTTCTGAATTGGACAGTTTTGTCATTATTGGCGCATGCATTTTGTTTCATTGTTTACTGGAAAAATGTTCTGAATCAGACAATTTTGTCATTATTGGTGCATGCATTTTGCTTCATTGTTTACTGGAAAATTGTTCAAAACAAATTTAAAATGCCCTCTAACAACTGTACTATATTGCACAAGGAATATAATTTAATACAATCAGGAAGGTGTATCAAAGACCACATGTATGTTTCGTGTGCAAGGGGCTTTATGATTTGAAAACAGCCCAAAGTTAATCTTTATCTGCCACTGGCAAAATTTATTTTCTTTGAATGTGGGTTTCAATGCTGTTTCAATGAATGTGAGTTTCAAGGGCAGAGAAGTTTTAATGCTAAGTTTGTTTTCATTGTGAGATTGCATTGCTTTATTTAGCAGATGTCTTAGCGTTTGTGCTGTAAAATGCAAAATAAAACTTTCAAATGAAGCCCAAATCTTCGTAGAAGTAAAGCAGTATGCACATTAGTGTTTATGTTAAATAGAGTGAAATAGCCACGTAATGGTTCATTGGAATGGCTGCAGGGGGGAGGCCCAATTCGACCATGATTTTGTGAGGGGGAAGGGCGGCAAACTCAAAGACAGCCCCGGCTGAACTATACTTATCAACTGTCCAGATTTTCACAGAATGAATAGATTTTTGCTTCTTATTTTTGGTTTGTTCCTCATAAAATGTGTGGTTTTCTGGCAAATAATTTAAGAATTAAGTCACTAAATAATGGACAGACACTGAGTTTCAGACTTCATAACCTTCAGAAAAATTAATGCTAAAGCAAGACCTGTTATTCTATCAATTGTCTCAGTTTATACAACAATTTATAGTACTGTTTACATGTTCCCCAAGTATATTTTGCCTTGTCCCGATTTCCTGCATTAACAGGTTGAGATGTACGGGCAAATAAATTGCTTTATAGAATTAGGCATATCCAAACTTCTCAACTGTCCCTGATTTTGGCTCAAAATGTTGCTCTTCCCCTAATAATCCCACCACAAAATGACAGTTTTGGAAAAAAAGTGTAGGGCTTACAATTAAGAAATAACTGTAATAATCAGAGTTATAGATTACTTTTATTTCAGAAATGCATGTAGATTCTTTTATTTTGTCAGCTACTCAAGTTAGCAGTACTAATATTAAAAAAAGTGTCCCTTCTTTGACAGGTTCCCAGCTGTATTGCGTGGCTATTTTATATTTTTGCATCACATTTTTGGTCCATTTTTCATAAAATTGTGTTTTTTTGACAAATTAGTGGCAAATTATTAAAGACTGAAGTTAGGAAATAATGACAGACATTTGAGTTTCAGATGTCATACCTTTCAGAAAATTCATACTAATGCAAGATCTACTATTCTATTATCTTTCTAAGTTTATAAAAGCAATATTTAAAAATTGTCCTTATTTTTGGGCCTTTGTCCCACTTCTATGTATGGCTCTGTCCATATTTCTTGTTCTGAGGTTGAGAGGTATGACAAATGTGTCAGGGCCATCACAGTCAGCCAGAGACATTTCAAATTGTGGCATACTTGTTGCACCTCACTCCCCCATGTAGTGAATCTGGATGTGTCCAAGCAAGGCAAGGAGCAATTATGCAGTGTAAATATGCAGAGTATCCCCGCATCCAAGGTAGACACAAGTGCTACTTTTATTCTGTCCTTGATTTTGCAGAATGTTCTGGTTTCTGTCATATTTTTATACTGTTGATTTATGCTTATTATTACTCAGAAAGTGCCTGTTGCTCTGTGTTTAAGTAGCAATGCTTTAATGACCATCAGGTAAGCTTGTCTGAGATTGTAAGATGCAAGTAAGCTTTAATAAGCATACTGTTAAAGAATTGCCAGCATTGAAAGCCTTTCTGTTGTTGCCATGCAGAGAATACTTACATAACTAGATAATGTATAAGCCTTGGGCATTGAAATGCATATGACAGTATTTGTAATAAAGGACAGGATTACATTATTTTAAGAAGCTCATTACATTTGTTGGAGACTTGCAGTCATCTTTGCAGGCTTTACCTGTAAACCAAACAGAATGCCAATCTATCATGTGTGGTCCATTACCCGTACAGTAATCCTTTAAGCAATGTATCTTGAATTTGTTTCTTGTTTGCTTTTAATTTTTTTTACTTTGATCATGTTTTCCCCATGAAACAAGTAGACAGTTGTCAGGCAGCAGGTCTTTTTTGGATAAGAAACATTTTTACAAGTGGGGGTATCACAGAGATTGCTACTTTCAGCATGTTACTTGGTACTTTAATAAAGCAGAATATAAATTATAATTAGAACTGCAGTGCAAGGAGAAGTGGTTTGAGTTGGGTGATGTTTGTTTTTCTTATACTTGATTTTGACTGGCATTCCAGTAATGTATTTAAAAAGTAATTTATTTTTTCATGCCTCACAACCTTTTGTTTCCATCTAGATATTAAGGAAGTTGTCATGCAGCCAATGCATTGAAATATTTTTTTTCTTCTACACTTCATTTTGTCTTGATTGGACTCTAATAATGACGGTTTGGCACCCAGGGCAGCGTATTTAATTAAAGTTACAGTTTTTGTGGTTTTGAGCATAGCTCCTCCCCTTTCTAGTTGGCCACACTCCTTCCCATTGACAACACTCATTCAGCTGTCTCCTGCAGCTCCCCTTTGATTTAAAGTCACCAGCTGCCACTGAGAGGTATTGTGCTAGCCAGCAGTTGAGAGACAGTACAACTTTTCTGCAGAATAGATTTTGAGCTGGGGTATAGGAATGGCATTCCTCCTCACTTCAAAGGTGATAGGAAAAAAAAAACATTTGCAGGTGAATGCTCTAACGTGATGTGTAGCAGACACTTGGTGATGAGAGATGGCAGGAGGTGGGTTAATTTTCTATTACTTACTTTAGCTTTTGGGCTGCTCGATCATTTATTTGAAGTGCATTTCCTGGGCTTCTTTTGCATTGGCAGTTGCGTCCTGTAACTTTTCAAATTTTGTTTTAACAGTTGATTACAATCCCAGGGATTTTTTGTTTTGATTCAGCCTTTGTTTACTTTTCAAGTTTGCCTTTCTGAGCATGCTCACCTGTGGCTGAGGGGGGGTAGGGGAAGTGTGCCTGCAGGAAGCTTCAAAGGAGTTAGCCACATTCCATCTCAAATTGCAGCTCTACTGACAACAGCTTTCCATGTGAGCCATTCATTGGTGTAATCTGTGCATTTTCTCCATTCAGAAAAGTAGCCTTTCAGACATTTTACGACCAGACTGCTGCTGCTACTCTAGAAAGCACAGCAGTAATGCAATTCTTATAAAGAGACATTATTTTGTTTCTAAAATCAGTTGTTTACCAGACTATTTTGTTTACCTTTTAGTGTAGTGTAAGTCACATATTCACACAGAGTCAGAATTTTCAGACAAGCTTGTGTGCATACTGCAGGTTAGATTTCACAAACTTCACTGTTGGATGTTTATGATAGGAGCTGCTTAGAATTTACAGTTTGTTGTTTTGAACTTCCCCTCCCTACCCAGAGACTATTAGTTGAATGACTGGTTTAGCATTAGCCTGAGATGCTATCTAGTCAAACTCAAACCTGCAGCCTTTGCAGCAGTGAAATTACATCTTTAGTATGTGCTTGCTTTTTGTAAAACTTAGTGGAAAGCTTATCCCAACTTAGGCAATTGTATTTTCTTTTGTTTGCTTTTGTTTTATGTTAGTTGCTACATGCTTTTTTCCCTTCACTGGTAATTATTTGTCATATGTTCTGCAACAGTGTTGCTTATTAGTGCATGTACTCATGCAGACATATATTTATAACACAGTTTCTCCACATTTCACAGGAAGCATTGCTTTGGACATTTTTGTCTTGGAAACAAATCCCCTGAGTTGCAAATATCCTAAGATTCTAGAAGAATAAAATCTTATAATAGTAAAAAAAAAAAAATGTCAGACAACTGTGAAATTGAATCTTGTTACTGTACTAAAAGTATTTTCCCATTAGGTGACTCCCTTCATG